>NW_027364684.1:0-190051 GCF_046119375.1 Phyllobates terribilis
AAAAACATGTTTTTCAATGCAAAAATCAATGAATATTGTAAATGCACAAACAGTAATATCTCCACATTGCAAGGTGCAATTCTGAAATTTTTTGCTTTTTCCTGCTAATCCTAGCATGATAAAGAAGATTCAAAGAGAGTGAGATGCCAGCTCCTTTCATTCAGTCAGTAGCTTCAAACATTTCTGGACGTTTTTCAATGGCAAAAATCAATGAATATTGTAAATGCACAAACAGTAATATCTCCACATTGCAAGGTGCAATTCTGAAATTTTTTGCTTTTTCCTGTTAATCCTAGCATGATAAAGAAGATTCAAAGAGAGTGAGATGCCAGCTCCTTTCATTCAGTCAGTAGCTTCAAACATTTCTGGTATATGAAAAACATGTTTTTCAATGGCAAAAATCAATGAATATTGTAAATGCACAAACAGTAATATCTCCACATTGCAAGGTGCAATTCTGAAATTTTTTGCTTTTTCCTGCTAATCCTAGCATGATAAAGAAGATTCAAAGAGAGTGAGATGCCAGCTCCTTTCATTCAGTCAGTAGCTTCAAACATTTCTGGTATATGAAAAACATGTTTTTCAATGGCAAAAATCAATGAATATTGTAAATGCACAAACAGTAATATCTCCACATTGCAAGGTGCAATTCTGAAATTTTTTGCTTTTTCCTGCTAATCCTAGCATGATAAAGAAGATTCAAAGAGAGTGAGATGCCAGCTCCTTTCATTCAGTCAGTAGCTTCAAACATTTCTGGACTGTTTTTCAATGGCAAAAATCAATGAATATTGTAAATGCACAAACAGTAATATCTCCACATTGCAAGGTGCAATTCTGAAATTTTTTGCTTTTTCCTGTTAATCCTAGCATGATAAAGAAGATTCAAAGAGAGTGAGATGCCAGCTCCTTTCATTCAGTCAGTAGCTTCAAACATTTCTGGACGTTTTTCAATGGCAAAAATCAATGAATATTGTAAATGCACAAACAGTAATATCTCCACATTGCAAGGTGCAATTCTGAAATTTTTTGCTTTTTCCTGTTAATCCTAGCATGATAAAGAAGATTCAAAGAGAGTGAGATGCCAGCTCCTTTCATTCAGTCAGTAGCTTCAAACATTTCTGGTATATGAAAAACATGTTTTCAATGGCAAAAATCAATGAATATTGTAAATGCACAAACAGTAATATCTCCACATTGCAAGGTGCAATTCTGAAATTTTTTGCTTTTTCCTGTTAACCCTAGCATGATAAAGAAGATTCAAAGAGAGTGAGATGCCAGCTCCTTTCATTCAGTCAGTAGCTTCAAACATTTCTGGTATATGAAAAACATGTTTTTCAATGGCAAAAATCAATGAATATTTTAAATGCACAAACAGTAATATCTCCACATTGCAAGGTGCAATTCTGAAATTTTTTGCTTTTTCCTGCTAATCCTAGCATGATAAAGAAGATTCAAAGAGAGTGAGATGCCAGCTCCTTTCATTCAGTCAGTAGCTTCAAACATTTCTGGACGTTTTTCAATGGCAAAAATCAATGAATATTGTAAATGCACAAACAGTAATATCTCCACATTGCAAGGTGCAATTCTGAAATTTTTTGCTTTTTCCTGTTAATCCTAGCATGATAAAGAAGATTCAAAGAGAGTGAGATGCCAGCTCCTTTCATTCAGTCAGTAGCTTCAAACATTTCTGGTATATGAAAAACATGTTTTTCAATGGCAAAAATCAATGAATATTGTAAATGCACAAACAGTAATATCTCCACATTGCAAGGTGAAATTCTGAAATTTTTTGCTTTTTCCTGTTAATCCTAGCATGATAAAGAAGATTCAAAGAGAGTGAGATGCCAGCTCCTTTCATTCAGTCAGTAGCTTCAAACATTTCTGGTATATGAAAAACATGTTTTTCAATGTCAAAAATCAATGAATATTGTAAATGCACAAACAGTAATATCTCCACATTGCAAGGTGCAATTCTGAAATTTTTTGCTTTTTCCTGCTAATCCTAGCATGATAAAGAAGATTCAAAGAGAGTGAGATGCCAGCTCCTTTCATTCAGTCAGTAGCTTCAATCATTTCTGGACATTTTTCAATGGCAAAAATCAATGAATATTGTAAATGCACAAACAGTAATTTCTCCGCATTGCAAGGTGCAATTCTGAAATTTTTTGCTTTTTCCTGCTCCTCTTAGCATGATAAAGAAGATTCAAAGAGAGTGAGATGACAGCTCCTTTCATTCAGTCAGTAGCTTCAATCATTTCTGGACGTTTTTCAATGGCAAAAATCAATGAATATTGTAAATGCACAAACAGTAATTTCTCCGCATTGCAAGGTGCAATTCTGAAATTTTTTGCTTTTTCCTGCTCCTCTTAGCATGATAAAGAAGATTCAAAGAGAGTGAGATGCCAGCTCCTTTCATTCAGTCAGTAGCTTCAAACATTTCTGGTATATGAAAAACATGTTTTTCAATGGCAAAAATCAATGAATATTGTAAATGCACAAACAGTAATATCTCCACATTGCAAGGTGCAATTCTGAAATTCTTTGCTTTTTCCTGCTAATCCTAGCTTGATAAAGAAGATTCAAAGAGAGTGAGATGCCAGCTCCTTTCATTCAGTCAGTAGCTTCAAACATTTCTGGTATATGAAAGACATGTTTTTCAATGGCAAAAATCAATGAATATTGTAAATGCACAAACAGTAATATCTCCACATTGCAAGGTGCAATTCTGAAATTTTTAGCTTTTTCCTGTTAATCCTAGCATGATAAAGAAGATTCAAAGAGAGTGAGATGCCAGCTCCTTTCATTCAGTCAGTAGCTTCAAACATTTCTGGACGTTTTTCAATGGCAAAAATCAATGAATATTGTAAATGCACAAACAGTAATATCTCCACATTGCAAGGTGCAATTCTGAAATTTTTTGCTTTTTCCTGTTAATCCTAGCATGATAAAGAAGATTCAAAGAGAGTGAGATGCCAGCTCCTTTCATTCAGTCAGTAGCTTCAAACATTTCTGGTATATGAAAAACATGTTTTTCAATGGCAAAAATCAATGAATATTGTAAATGCACAAACAGTAATATCTCCACATTGCAAGGTGCAATTCTGAAATTTTTTGCTTTTTCCTGCTAATCCTAGCATGATAAAGAAGATTCAAAGAGAGTGAGATGCCAGCTCCTTTCATTCAGTCAGTAGCTTCAAACATTTCTGGTATATGAAAAACATGTTTTTCAATGGCAAAAATCAATGAATATTGTAAATGCACAAACAGTAATATCTCCACATTGCAAGGTGCAATTCTGAAATTTTTTGCTTTTTCCTGCTAATCCTAGCATGATAAAGAAGATTCAAAGAGAGTGAGATGCCAGCTCCTTTCATTCAGTCAGTAGCTTCAAACATTTCTGGACGTTTTTCAATGGCAAAAATCAATGAATATTGTAAATGCACAAACAGTAATATCTCCACATTGCAAGGTGCAATTCTGAAATTTTTTGCTTTTTCCTGTTAATCCTAGCATGATAAAGAAGATTCAAAGAGAGTGAGATGCCAGCTCCTTTCATTCAGTCAGTAGCTTCAAACATTTCTGGACGTTTTTCAATGGCAAAAATCAATGAATATTGTAAATGCACAAACAGTAATATCTCCACATTGCAAGGTGCAATTCTGAAATTTTTTGCTTTTTCCTGTTAATCCTAGCATGATAAAGAAGATTCAAAGAGAGTGAGATGCCAGCTCCTTTCATTCAGTCAGTAGCTTCAAACATTTCTGGTATATGAAAAACATGTTTTTCAATGGCAAAAATCAATGAATATTGTAAATGCACAAACAGTAATATCTCCACATTGCAAGGTGCAATTCTGAAATTTTTTGCTTTTTCCTGTTAATCCTAGCATGATAAAGAAGATTCAAAGAGAGTGAGATGCCAGCTCCTTTCATTCAGTCAGTAGCTTCAAACATTTCTGGTATATGAAAAACATGTTTTTCAATGGCAAAAATCAATGAATATTTTAAATGCACAAACAGTAATATCTCCACATTGCAAGGTGCAATTCTGAAATTTTTTGCTTTTTCCTGCTAATCCTAGCATGATAAAGAAGATTCAAAGAGAGTGAGATGCCAGCTCCTTTCATTCAGTCAGTAGCTTCAAACATTTCTGGACGTTTTTCAATGGCAAAAATCAATGAATATTGTAAATGCACAAACAGTAATATCTCCACATTGCAAGGTGCAATTCTGAAATTTTTTGCTTTTTCCTGTTAATCCTAGCATGATAAAGAAGATTCAAAGAGAGTGAGATGCCAGCTCCTTTCATTCAGTCAGTAGCTTCAAACATTTCTGGTATATGAAAAACATGTTTTTCAATGGCAAAAATCAATGAATATTGTAAATGCACAAACAGTAATATCTCCACATTGCAAGGTGCAATTCTGAAATTTTTTGCTTTTTCCTGTTAATCCTAGCATGATAAAGAAGATTCAAAGAGAGTGAGATGCCAGCTCCTTTCATTCAGTCAGTAGCTTCAAACATTTCTGGTATATGAAAAACATGTTTTTCAATGGCAAAAATCAATGAATATTGTAAATGCACAAACAGTAATATCTCCACATTGCAAGGTGCAATTCTGAAATTTTTTGCTTTTTCCTGCTAATCCTAGCATGTTAAAGAAGATTCAAAGAGAGTGAGATGCCAGCTCCTTTCATTCAGTCAGTAGCTTCAAACATTTCTGGACGTTTTTCAATGGCAAAAATCAATGAATATTGTAAATGCACAAACAGTAATATCTCCACATTGCAAGGTGCAATTCTGAAATTTTTTGCTTTTTCCTGTTAATCCTAGCATGATAAAGAAGATTCAAAGAGAGTGAGATGCCAGCTCCTTTCATTCAGTCAGTAGCTTCAAACATTTCTGGTATATGAAAAACATGTTTTTCAATGGCAAAAATCAATGAATATTGTAAATGCACAAACAGTAATATCTCCACATTGCAAGGTGAAATTCTGAAATTTTTTGCTTTTTCCTGTTAATCCTAGCATGATAAAGAAGATTCAAAGAGAGTGAGATGCCAGCTCCTTTCATTCAGTCAGTAGCTTCAAACATTTCTGGTATATGAAAAACATGTTTTTCAATGGCAAAAATCAATGAATATTGTAAATGCACAAACAGTAATATCTCCACATTGCAAGGTGCAATTCTGAAATTTTTTGCTTTTTCCTGCTAATCCTAGCATGATAAAGAAGATTCAAAGAGAGTGAGATGCCAGCTCCTTTCATTCAGTCAGTAGCTTCAAACATTTCTGGACGTTTTTCAATGGCAAAAATCAATGAATATTGTAAATGCACAAACAGTAATATCTCCACATTGCAAGGTGCAATTCTGAAATTTTTTGCTTTTTCCTGTTAATCCTAGCATGATAAAGAAGATTCAAAGAGAGTGAGATGCCAGCTCCTTTCATTCAGTCAGTAGCTTCAAACATTTCTGGTATATGAAAAACATGTTTTTCAATGGCAAAAATCAATGAATATTGTAAATGCACAAACAGTAATATCTCCACATTGCAAGGTGCAATTCTGAAATTTTTTGCTTTTTCCTGCTAATCCTAGCATGATAAAGAAGATTCAAAGAGAGTGAGATGCCAGCTCCTTTCATTCAGTCAGTAGCTTCAAACATTTCTGGTATATGAAAAACATGTTTTTCAATGGCAAAAATCAATGAATATTGTAAATGCACAAACAGTAATATCTCCACATTGCAAGGTGCAATTCTGAAATTTTTTGCTTTTTCCTGCTAATCCTAGCATGATAAAGAAGATTCAAAGAGAGTGAGATGCCAGCTCCTTTCATTCAGTCAGTAGCTTCAAACATTTCTGGACGTTTTTCAATGGCAAAAATCAATGAATATTGTAAATGCACAAACAGTAATATCTCCACATTGCAAGGTGCAATTCTGAAATTTTTTGCTTTTTCCTGTTAATCCTAGCATGATAAAGAAGATTCAAAGAGAGTGAGATGCCAGCTCCTTTCATTCAGTCAGTAGCTTCAAACATTTCTGGACGTTTTTCAATGGCAAAAATCAATGAATATTGTAAATGCACAAACAGTAATATCTCCACATTGCAAGGTGCAATTCTGAAATTTTTTGCTTTTTCCTGTTAATCCTAGCATGATAAAGAAGATTCAAAGAGAGTGAGATGCCAGCTCCTTTCATTCAGTCAGTAGCTTCAAACATTTCTGGTATATGAAAAACATGTTTTTCAATGGCAAAAATCAATGAATATTGTAAATGCACAAACAGTAATATCTCCACATTGCAAGGTGCAATTCTGAAATTTTTTGCTTTTTCCTGTTAACCCTAGCATGATAAAGAAGATTCAAAGAGAGTGAGATGCCAGCTCCTTTCATTCAGTCAGTAGCTTCAAACATTTCTGGTATATGAAAAACATGTTTTTCAATGGCAAAAATCAATGAATATTTTAAATGCACAAACAGTAATATCTCCACATTGCAAGGTGCAATTCTGAAATTTTTTGCTTTTTCCTGCTAATCCTAGCATGATAAAGAAGATTCAAAGAGAGTGAGATGCCAGCTCCTTTCATTCAGTCAGTAGCTTCAAACATTTCTGGACGTTTTTCAATGGCAAAAATCAATGAATATTGTAAATGCACAAACAGTAATATCTCCACATTGCAAGGTGCAATTCTGAAATTTTTTGCTTTTTCCTGTTAATCCTAGCATGATAAAGAAGATTCAAAGAGAGTGAGATGCCAGCTCCTTTCATTCAGTCAGTAGCTTCAAACATTTCTGGTATATGAAAAACATGTTTTTCAATGGCAAAAATCAATGAATATTGTAAATGCACAAACAGTAATATCTCCACATTGCAAGGTGAAATTCTGAAATTTTTTGCTTTTTCCTGTTAATCCTAGCATGATAAAGAAGATTCAAAGAGAGTGAGATGCCAGCTCCTTTCATTCAGTCAGTAGCTTCAAACATTTCTGGTATATGAAAAACATGTTTTTCAATGTCAAAAATCAATGAATATTGTAAATGCACAAACAGTAATATCTCCACATTGCAAGGTGCAATTCTGAAATTTTTTGCTTTTTCCTGCTAATCCTAGCATGATAAAGAAGATTCAAAGAGAGTGAGATGCCAGCTCCTTTCATTCAGTCAGTAGCTTCAATCATTTCTGGACATTTTTCAATGGCAAAAATCAATGAATATTGTAAATGCACAAACAGTAATTTCTCCGCATTGCAAGGTGCAATTCTGAAATTTTTTGCTTTTTCCTGCTCCTCTTAGCATGATAAAGAAGATTCAAAGAGAGTGAGATGACAGCTCCTTTCATTCAGTCAGTAGCTTCAATCATTTCTGGACGTTTTTCAATGGCAAAAATCAATGAATATTGTAAATGCACAAACAGTAATTTCTCCGCATTGCAAGGTGCAATTCTGAAATTTTTTGCTTTTTCCTGCTCCTCTTAGCATGATAAAGAAGATTCAAAGAGAGTGAGATGCCAGCTCCTTTCATTCAGTCAGTAGCTTCAAACATTTCTGGTATATGAAAAACATGTTTTTCAATGGCAAAAATCAATGAATATTGTAAATGCACAAACAGTAATATCTCCACATTGCAAGGTGCAATTCTGAAATTCTTTGCTTTTTCCTGCTAATCCTAGCTTGATAAAGAAGATTCAAAGAGAGTGAGATGCCAGCTCCTTTCATTCAGTCAGTAGCTTCAAACATTTCTGGTATATGAAAGACATGTTTTTCAATGGCAAAAATCAATGAATATTGTAAATGCACAAACAGTAATATCTCCACATTGCAAGGTGCAATTCTGAAATTTTTAGCTTTTTCCTGTTAATCCTAGCATGATAAAGAAGATTCAAAGAGAGTGAGATGCCAGCTCCTTTCATTCAGTCAGTAGCTTCAAACATTTCTGGACGTTTTTCAATGGCAAAAATCAATGAATATTGTAAATGCACAAACAGTAATATCTCCACATTGCAAGGTGCAATTCTGAAATTTTTTGCTTTTTCCTGTTAATCCTAGCATGATAAAGAAGATTCAAAGAGAGTGAGATGCCAGCTCCTTTCATTCAGTCAGTAGCTTCAAACATTTCTGGTATATGAAAAACATGTTTTTCAATGGCAAAAATCAATGAATATTGTAAATGCACAAACAGTAATATCTCCACATTGCAAGGTGCAATTCTGAAATTTTTTGCTTTTTCCTGCTAATCCTAGCATGATAAAGAAGATTCAAAGAGAGTGAGATGCCAGCTCCTTTCATTCAGTCAGTAGCTTCAAACATTTCTGGTATATGAAAAACATGTTTTTCAATGGCAAAAATCAATGAATATTGTAAATGCACAAACAGTAATATCTCCACATTGCAAGGTGCAATTCTGAAATTTTTTGCTTTTTCCTGCTAATCCTAGCATGATAAAGAAGATTCAAAGAGAGTGAGATGCCAGCTCCTTTCATTCAGTCAGTAGCTTCAAACATTTCTGGACGTTTTTCAATGGCAAAAATCAATGAATATTGTAAATGCACAAACAGTAATATCTCCACATTGCAAGGTGCAATTCTGAAATTTTTTGCTTTTTCCTGTTAATCCTAGCATGATAAAGAAGATTCAAAGAGAGTGAGATGCCAGCTCCTTTCATTCAGTCAGTAGCTTCAAACATTTCTGGACGTTTTTCAATGGCAAAAATCAATGAATATTGTAAATGCACAAACAGTAATATCTCCACATTGCAAGGTGCAATTCTGAAATTTTTTGCTTTTTCCTGTTAATCCTAGCATGATAAAGAAGATTCAAAGAGAGTGAGATGCCAGCTCCTTTCATTCAGTCAGTAGCTTCAAACATTTCTGGTATATGAAAAACATGTTTTTCAATGGCAAAAATCAATGAATATTGTAAATGCACAAACAGTAATATCTCCACATTGCAAGGTGCAATTCTGAAATTTTTTGCTTTTTCCTGTTAATCCTAGCATGATAAAGAAGATTCAAAGAGAGTGAGATGCCAGCTCCTTTCATTCAGTCAGTAGCTTCAAACATTTCTGGTATATGAAAAACATGTTTTTCAATGGCAAAAATCAATGAATATTTTAAATGCACAAACAGTAATATCTCCACATTGCAAGGTGCAATTCTGAAATTTTTTGCTTTTTCCTGCTAATCCTAGCATGATAAAGAAGATTCAAAGAGAGTGAGATGCCAGCTCCTTTCATTCAGTCAGTAGCTTCAAACATTTCTGGACGTTTTTCAATGGCAAAAATCAATGAATATTGTAAATGCACAAACAGTAATATCTCCACATTGCAAGGTGCAATTCTGAAATTTTTTGCTTTTTCCTGTTAATCCTAGCATGATAAAGAAGATTCAAAGAGAGTGAGATGCCAGCTCCTTTCATTCAGTCAGTAGCTTCAAACATTTCTGGTATATGAAAAACATGTATTTCAATGGCAAAAATCAATGAATATTGTAAATGCACAAACAGTAATATCTCCACATTGCAAGGTGCAATTCTGAAATTTTTTGCTTTTTCCTGCTAATCCTAGCATGATAAAGAAGATTCAAAGAGAGTGAGATGCCAGCTCCTTTCATTCAGTCAGTAGCTTCAAACATTTCTGGTATATGAAAAACACATGTTTTTCAATGGCAAAAATCAATGAATATTGTAAATGCACAAACAGTAATATCTCCACATTGCAAGGTGCAATTCTGAAATTTTTTGCTTTTTCCTGCTAATCCTAGCATGATAAAGAAGATTCAAAGAGAGTGAGATGCCAGCTCCTTTCATTCAGTCAGTAGCTTCAAACATTTCTGGTATATGAAAAACATGTTTTTCAATGGCAAAAATCAATGAATATTGTAAATGCACAAACAGTAATATCTCCACATTGCAAGGTGCAATTCTGAAATTTTTAGCTTTTTCCTGTTAATCCTAGCATGATAAAGAAGATTCAAAGAGAGTGAGATGCCAGCTCCTTTCATTCAGTCAGTAGCTTCAAACATTTCTGGACGTTTTTCAATGGCAAAAATCAATGAATATTGTAAATGCACAAACAGTAATATCTCCACATTGCAAGGTGCAATTCTGAAATTTTTTGCTTTTTCCTGTTAATCCTAGCATGATAAAGAAGATTCAAAGAGAGTGAGATGCCAGCTCCTTTCATTCAGTCAGTAGCTTCAAACATTTCTGGTATATGAAAAACATGTTTTTCAATGGCAAAAATCAATGAATATTGTAAATGCACAAACAGTAATATCTCCACATTGCAAGGTGCAATTCTGAAATTTTTTGCTTTTTCCTGTTAATCCTAGCATGATAAAGAAGATTCAAAGAGAGTGAGATGCCAGCTCCTTTCATTCAGTCAGTAGCTTCAAACATTTCTGGTATATGAAAAACATGTTTTTCAATGGCAAAAATCAATGAATATTGTAAATGCACAAACAGTAATATCTCCACATTGCAAGGTGAAATTCTGAAATTTTTTGCTTTTTCCTGTTAATCCTAGCATGATAAAGAAGATTCAAAGAGAGTGAGATGCCAGCTCCTTTCATTCAGTCAGTAGCTTCAAACATTTCTGGTATATGAAAAACATGTTTTTCAATGGCAAAAATCAATGAATATTGTAAATGCACAAACAGTAATATCTCCACATTGCAAGGTGCAATTCTGAAATTTTTTGCTTTTTCCTGCTAATCCTAGCATGATAAAGAAGATTCAAAGAGAGTGAGATGCCAGCTCCTTTCATTCAGTCAGTAGCTTCAATCATTTCTGGACATTTTTCAATGGCAAAAATCAATGAATATTGTAAATGCACAAACAGTAATTTCTCCGCATTGCAAGGTGCAATTCTGAAATTTTTTGCTTTTTCCTGCTCCTCTTAGCATGATAAAGAAGATTCAAAGAGAGTGAGATGACAGCTCCTTTCATTCAGTCAGTAGCTTCAATCATTTCTGGACGTTTTTCAATGGCAAAAATCAATGAATATTGTAAATGCACAAACAGTAATTTCTCCGCATTGCAAGGTGCAATTCTGAAATTTTTTGCTTTTTCCTGCTCCTCTTAGCATGATAAAGAAGATTCAAAGAGAGTGAGGTGCCAGCTCCTTTCATTCAGTCAGGAGCTTCAAACATTTCTGGTATATGAATAACATGTTTTTCAATGGCAAAAATCAATGAATATTGTAAATGCACAAACAGTAATTTCTCCGCATTGCAAGGTGCAATTCTGAAATTTTTTGCTTTTTCCTGCTCCTCTTAGCATGATAAAGAAGATTCAAAGAGAGTGAGATGCCAGCTCCTTTCATTCAGTCAGTAGCTTCAATCATTTCTGGACGTTTTTCAATGGCAAAAATCAATGAATATTGTAAATGCACAAACAGTAATTTCTCCGCATTGGAAGGTGCAATTCTGAAATTTTTTGCTTTTTCCTGCTCCTCTTAGCATGATAAACAAGATTCAAAGAGAGTGAGATGCCAGCTCCTTTCATTCAGTCAGTAGCTTCAATCATTTCTGGACGTTTTTCAATGGCAAAAATCATTGAATATTGTAAATGCACAAACAGTAATTTCTCCGCATTGCAAGGTGCAATTCTGAAATTTTTTACTTTTTCCTGCTCCTCTTAGCATGATAAAGAAGATTCAAAGAGAGTGAGATGCCAGCTCCTTTCATTCAGTCAGTAGCTTCAATCATTTCTGGTATATGAATAACATGATGTTTTTCATTCGCAAAAATCAATGAATATTGTAAATGCACAAACAGTAATTTCTCCGCATTGCAAGGTGCAATTCTGAAATTTTTTGCTTTTTCCTGCTCCTCTTAGCATAATAAAGAAGATTCAAAGAGAGTGAGATGCCAGCTCCTTTCATTCAGTCAGTAGCTTCAATCATTTCTGGATGTTTTTCAATGGCAAAAATCAATGAATATTGTAAATGCACAAACAGTAATTTCTCCGCATTGCAAGGTGCAATTCTGAAATTTTTTGCTTTTTCCTGCTCCTCTTAGCATGATAAAGAAGTTTCAAAGAGAGTGAGATGCCAGCTCCTTTCCTTCAGTCAGTAGCTTCAATCATTTCTGGTATATGAATAACATGATGTTTTTCAATGGCAAAAATCAATGAATTTTGTAAATGCACAAACAGTAATTTCTCCGCATTGCAAGGCGCAATTCTGAAATTTTTTGCTTTTTCCTGCTCCTCTTAGCATGATAAAGAAGATTCAAAGAGAGTGAGATGCCAGCTCCTTTCATTCAGTCAGTAGCTTCAATCATTTCTGGACATTTTTCAATGGCAAAAATCAATGAATATTGTAAATGCACAAACAGTAATTTCTCCGCATTGCAAGGTGCAATTCTGAAATTTTTTGCTTTTTCCTGCTCCTCTTAGCATGATAAAGAAGATTCAAAGAGAGTGAGATGCCAGCTCCTTTCATTCAGTCAGTAGCTTCAATCATTTCTGGACGTTTTTCAATGGCAAAAATCAATGAATATTGTAAATGCACAAACAGTAATTTCTCCGCATTGCAAGGTGCAATTCTGAAATTTTTTGCTTTTTCCTGCTCCTCTTAGCATGATAAAGAAGATTCAAAGAGAGTGAGATGCCAGCTCCTTTCATTCAGTCAGTACCTTCAATCATTTCTGGACGTTTTTCAATGGCAAAAATCAATGAATATTGTAAATGCACAAACAGTAATTTCTCCGCATTGCAAGGTGCAATTCTGAAATTTTTTGCTTTTTCCTGCTCCTCTTAGCATGATAAAGAAGATTCAAAGAGAATGAGATGCCAGCTCCTTTCATTCAGTCAGTAGCTTCAATCATTTCTGGACGTTTTTCAATGGCAAAAATCAATGAATATTGTAAATGCACAAACTGTAATTTCTCCGCATTGCAAGGTGCAATTCTGAAATTTTTTGCTTTTTCCTGCTCCTCTTAGCATGATAAAGAAGATTCAAAGAGAGTGAGATGCCAGCTCCTTTCATTCTGTCAGTAGCTTCAATCATTTCTGGTATATGAATAACATGATGTTTTTCAATAGCAAAAATCAATGAATATTGTAAATGCACAAACAGTAATTTCTCCGCATTGCAAGGTGCAATTCTGAAATTTTTTGCTTTTTCCTGCTCCTCTTAGCATGATAAAGAAGATTCAAAGAGAGTGAGATGCCAGCTCCTTTCATTCAGTCAGTAGCTTCAATCATTTCTGGACATTTTTCAATGGCAAAAATCAATGAATATTGTAAATGCACAAACAGTAATTTCTCCGCATTGCAAGGTGCAATTCTGAAATTTTTTGCTTTTTCCTGCTCCTGTTAGCATGATAAACAAGATTCAAAGAGAGTGAGATGCCATCTCCTTTCATTCAGTCAGTAGCTTCAATCATTTCTGGACGTTTTTCAATGGCAAAAATCAATGAATATTGTAAATGCACAAACAGTAATTTCTCCGCATTGCAAGGTGCAATTCTGAAATTTTTTGCTTTTTCCTGCTCCTCTTAGCATGATAAAGAAGATTCAAAGAGAGTGAGATGCCAGCTCCTTTCATTCAGTCAGTAGCTTCAATCATTTCTGGACATTTTTCAATGGCAAAAATCAATGAATATTGTAAATGCACAAACAGTAATTTCTCCGCATTGCAAGGCGCAATTCTGAAATTTTTTGCTTTTTCCTGCTCCTCTTAGCATGATAAAGAAGATTCAAAGAGAGTGAGATGCCAGCTCCTTTCATTCAGTCAGTAGCTTCAATCATTTCTGGACATTTTTCAATGGCAAAAATCAATGAATATTGTAAATGCACAAACAGTAATTTCTCCGCATTGCAAGGTGCAATTCTGAAATTTTTTGCTTTTTCCTGCTCCTCTTAGCATGATAAAGAAGATTCAAAGAGAGTGAGATGCCAGCTCCTTTCATTCAGTCAGTAGCTTCAATCATTTCTGGACGTTTTTCAATGGCAAAAATCAATGAATATTGTAAATGCACAAACAGTAATTTCTCCGCATTGCAAGGTGCAATTCTGAAATTTTTTGCTTTTTCCTGCTCCTCTTAGCATGATAAAGAAGATTCAAAGAGAGTGAGATGCCAGCTCCTTTCATTCAGTCAGTACCTTCAATCATTTCTGGACGTTTTTCAATGGCAAAAATCAATGAATATTGTAAATGCACAAACAGTAATTTCTCCGCATTGCAAGGTGCAATTCTGAAATTTTTTGCTTTTTCCTGCTCCTCTTAGCATGATAAAGAAGATTCAAAGAGAATGAGATGCCAGCTCCTTTCATTCAGTCAGTAGCTTCAATCATTTCTGGACGTTTTTCAATGGCAAAAATCAATGAATATTGTAAATGCACAAACTGTAATTTCTCCGCATTGCAAGGTGCAATTCTGAAATTTTTTGCTTTTTCCTGCTCCTCTTAGCATGATAAAGAAGATTCAAAGAGAGTGAGATGCCAGCTCCTTTCATTCTGTCAGTAGCTTCAATCATTTCTGGTATATGAATAACATGATGTTTTTCAATAGCAAAAATCAATGAATATTGTAAATGCACAAACAGTAATTTCTCCGCATTGCAAGGTGCAATTCTGAAATTTTTTGCTTTTTCCTGCTCCTCTTAGCATGATAAAGAAGATTCAAAGAGAGTGAGATGCCAGCTCCTTTCATTCAGTCAGTAGCTTCAATCATTTCTGGACATTTTTCAATGGCAAAAATCAATGAATATTGTAAATGCACAAACAGTAATTTCTCCGCATTGCAAGGTGCAATTCTGAAATTTTTTGCTTTTTCCTGCTCCTGTTAGCATGATAAACAAGATTCAAAGAGAGTGAGATGCCATCTCCTTTCATTCAGTCAGTAGCTTCAATCATTTCTGGACGTTTTTCAATGGCAAAAATCAATGAATATTGTAAATGCACAAACAGTAATTTCTCCGCATTGCAAGGTGCAATTCTGAAATTTTTTGCTTTTTCCTGCTCCTCTTAGCATGATAAAGAAGATTCAAAGAGAGTGAGATGCCAGCTCCTTTCATTCAGTCAGTAGCTTCAATCATTTCTGGTATATGAATAACATGATGTTTTTCAATGGCAAAAATCAATGAATATTGTAAATGCACAAACAGTAATTTCTCCGCATTGCAAGGTGCAATTCTGAAATTTTTTGCTTTTTCCTGCTCCTCTTAGCATGATAAAGAAGATTCAAAGAGAGTGAGATGCCAGCTCCTTTCATTCAGTCAGTAGCTTCAATCATTTCTGGACGTTTTTCAATGGCAAAAATCAATGAATATTGTAAATGCACAAACAGTAATTTCTCCGCATTGCAAGGTGCAATTCTGAAATTTTTTGCTTTTTCCTGCTCCTCTTAGCATGATAAACAAGATTCAAAGAGAGTGAGATGCCAGCTCCTTTCATTCAGTCAGTAGCTTCAATCATTTCTGGACGTTTTTCAATGGCAAAAATCATTGAATATTGTAAATGCACAAACAGTAATTTCTCCGCATTGCAAGGTGCAATTCTGAAATTTTTTACTTTTTCCTGCTCCTCTTAGCATGATAAAGAAGATTCAAAGAGAGTGAGATGCCAGCTCCTTTCATTCAGTCAGTAGCTTCAATCATTTCTGGTATATGAATAACATGATGTTTTTCAATCGCAAAAATCAATGAATATTGTAAATGCACAAACAGTAATTTCTCCGCATTGCAAGGTGCAATTCTGAAATTTTTTGCTTTTTCCTGCTCCTCTTAGCATGATAAAGAAGATTCAAAGAGAGTGAGATGCCAGCTCCTTTCATTCAGTCAGTAGCTACAATCATTTCTGGATGTTTTTCAATGGCAAAAATCAATGAATATTGTAAATGCACAAACAGTAATTTCTCCGCATTGCAAGGTGCAATTCTGAAATTTTTTGCTTTTTCCTGCTCCTCTTAGCATGATAAAGAAGATTCAAAGAGAGTGAGATGCCAGCTCCTTTCCTTCAGTCAGTAGCTTCAATCATTTCTGGTATATGAATAACATGATGTTTTTCAATGGCAAAAATCAATGAATTTTGTAAATGCACAAACAGTAATTTCTCCGCATTGCAAGGCGCAATTCTGAAATTTTTTGCTTTTTCCTGCTCCTCTTAGCATGATAAAGAAGATTCAAAGAGAGGGAGATGCCAGCTCCTTTCATTCAGTCAGTAGCTTCAATCATTTCTGGACATTTTTCAATGGCAAAAATCAATGAATATTGTAAATGCACAAACAGTAATTTCTCCGCATTGCAAGGTGCAATTCTGAAATTTTTTGCTTTTTCCTGCTCCTCTTAGCATGATAAAGAAGATTCAAAGAGAGTGAGATGCCAGCTCCTTTCATTCAGTCAGTAGCTTCAATCATTTCTGGACGTTTTTCAATGGCAAAAATCAATGAATATTGTAAATGCACAAACAGTAATTTCTCCGCATTGCAAGGTGCAATTCTGAAATTTTTTGCTTTTTCCTGCTCCTCTTAGCATGATAAAGAAGATTCAAAGAGAGTGATATGCCAGCTCCTTTCATTCAGTCAGTACCTTCAATCATTTCTGGACGTTTTTCAATGGCAAAAATCAATGAATATTGTAAATGCACAAACAGTAATTTCTCCGCATTGCAAGGTGCAATTCTGAAATTTTTTGCTTTTTCCTGCTCCTCTTAGCATGATAAAGAAGATTCAAAGAGAGTGAGATGCCAGCTCCTTTCATTCAGTCAGTAGCTTCAATCATTTCTGGACGTTTTTCAATGGCAAAAATCAATGAATATTGTAAATGCACAAACTGTAATTTCTCCGCATTGCAAGGTGCAATTCTGAAATTTTTTGCTTTTTCCTGCTCCTCTTAGCATGATAAAGAAGATTCAAAGAGAGTGAGATGCCAGCTCCTTTCATTCAGTCAGTAGCTTCAATCATTTCTGGTATATGAATAACATGATGTTTTTCAATAGCAAAAATCAATGAATATTGTAAATGCACAAACAGTAATTTCTCCGCATTGCAAGGTGCAATTCTGAAATTTTTTGCTTTTTCCTGCTCCTCTTAGCATGATAAAGAAGATTCTAAGAGAGTGAGATGCCAGCTCCTTTCATTCAGTCAGTAGCTTCAATCATTTCTGGACGTTTTTCAATGGCAAAAATCAATGAATATTGTAAATGCACAAACAGTAATTTCTCCACATTGCAAGGTGCAATTCTGAAATTTTTTGCTTTTTCCTGCTAATCCTAGCATGATAAAGAAGATTCAAAGAGAGTGAGATGCCAGCTCCTTTCATTCAGTCAGTAGCTTCAAACATTTCTGGACGTTTTTCAATGGCAAAAATCAATGAATATTGTAAATGCACAAACAGTAATATCTCCACATTGCAAGGTGAAATTCTGAAATTTTTTGCTTTTTCCTGTTAATCCTAGCATGATAAAGAAGATTCAAAGAGAGTGAGATGCCAGCTCCTTTCATTCAGTCAGTAGCTTCAAACATTTCTGGTATATGAAAAACATGTTTTTCAATGGCAAAAATCAATGAATATTGTAAATGCACAAACAGTAATATCTCCACATTGCAAGGTGCAATTCTGAAATTTTTTGCTTTTTCCTGCTAATCCTAGCATGATAAAGAAGATTCAAAGAGAGTGAGATGCCAGCTCCTTTCATTCAGTCAGTAGCTTCAAACATTTCTGGACGTTTTTCAATGGCAAAAATCAATGAATATTGTAAATGCACAAACAGTAATATCTCCACATTGCAAGGTGCAATTCTGAAATTTTTTGCTTTTTCCTGTTAATCCTAGCATGATAAAGAAGATTCAAAGAGAGTGAGATGCCAGCTCCTTTCATTCAGTCAGTAGCTTCAAACATTTCTGGTATATGAAAAACATGTTTTTCAATGGCAAAAATCAATGAATATTGTAAATGCACAAACAGTAATATCTCCACATTGCAAGGTGCAATTCTGAAATTTTTTGCTTTTTCCTGCTAATCCTAGCATGATAAAGAAGATTCAAAGAGAGTGAGATGCCAGCTCCTTTCATTCAGTCAGTAGCTTCAAACATTTCTGGTATATGAAAAACATGTTTTTCAATGGCAAAAATCAATGAATATTGTAAATGCACAAACAGTAATATCTCCACATTGCAAGGTGCAATTCTGAAATTTTTTGCTTTTTCCTGCTAATCCTAGCATGATAAAGAAGATTCAAAGAGAGTGAGATGCCAGCTCCTTTCATTCAGTCAGTAGCTTCAAACATTTCTGGACGTTTTTCAATGGCAAAAATCAATGAATATTGTAAATGCACAAACAGTAATATCTCCACATTGCAAGGTGCAATTCTGAAATTTTTTGCTTTTTCCTGTTAATCCTAGCATGATAAAGAAGATTCAAAGAGAGTGAGATGCCAGCTCCTTTCATTCAGTCAGTAGCTTCAAACATTTCTGGACGTTTTTCAATGGCAAAAATCAATGAATATTGTAAATGCACAAACAGTAATATCTCCACATTGCAAGGTGCAATTCTGAAATTTTTTGCTTTTTCCTGTTAATCCTAGCATGATAAAGAAGATTCAAAGAGAGTGAGATGCCAGCTCCTTTCATTCAGTCAGTAGCTTCAAACATTTCTGGTATATGAAAAACATGTTTTTCAATGGCAAAAATCAATGAATATTGTAAATGCACAAACAGTAATATCTCCACATTGCAAGGTGCAATTCTGAAATTTTTTGCTTTTTCCTGTTAACCCTAGCATGATAAAGAAGATTCAAAGAGAGTGAGATGCCAGCTCCTTTCATTCAGTCAGTAGCTTCAAACATTTCTGGTATATGAAAAACATGTTTTTCAATGGCAAAAATCAATGAATATTTTAAATGCACAAACAGTAATATCTCCACATTGCAAGGTGCAATTCTGAAATTTTTTGCTTTTTCCTGCTAATCCTAGCATGATAAAGAAGATTCAAAGAGAGTGAGATGCCAGCTCCTTTCATTCAGTCAGTAGCTTCAAACATTTCTGGACGTTTTTCAATGGCAAAAATCAATGAATATTGTAAATGCACAAACAGTAATATCTCCACATTGCAAGGTGCAATTCTGAAATTTTTTGCTTTTTCCTGTTAATCCTAGCATGATAAAGAAGATTCAAAGAGAGTGAGATGCCAGCTCCTTTCATTCAGTCAGTAGCTTCAAACATTTCTGGTATATGAAAAACATGTTTTTCAATGGCAAAAATCAATGAATATTGTAAATGCACAAACAGTAATATCTCCACATTGCAAGGTGCAATTCTGAAATTTTTTGCTTTTTCCTGCTAATCCTAGCATGATAAAGAAGATTCAAAGAGAGTGAGATGCCAGCTCCTTTCATTCAGTCAGTAGCTTCAAACATTTCTGGTATATGAAAAACATGTTTTTCAATGGCAAAAATCAATGAATATTGTAAATGCACAAACAGTAATATCTCCACATTGCAAGGTGCAATTCTGAAATTTTTTGCTTTTTCCTGCTAATCCTAGCATGATAAAGAAGATTCAAAGAGAGTGAGATGCCAGCTCCTTTCATTCAGTCAGTAGCTTCAAACATTTCTGGACGTTTTTCAATGGCAAAAATCAATGAATATTGTAAATGCACAAACAGTAATATCTCCACATTGCAAGGTGCAATTCTGAAATTTTTTGCTTTTTCCTGTTAATCCTAGCATGATAAAGAAGATTCAAAGAGAGTGAGATGCCAGCTCCTTTCATTCAGTCAGTAGCTTCAAACATTTCTGGACGTTTTTCAATGGCAAAAATCAATGAATATTGTAAATGCACAAACAGTAATATCTCCACATTGCAAGGTGCAATTCTGAAATTTTTTGCTTTTTCCTGTTAATCCTAGCATGATAAAGAAGATTCAAAGAGAGTGAGATGCCAGCTCCTTTCATTCAATCAGTAGCTTCAAACATTTCTGGTATATGAAAAACATGTTTTTCAATGGCAAAAATCAATGAATATTGTAAATGCACAAACAGTAATATCTCCACATTGCAAGGTGCAATTCTGAAATTTTTTGCTTTTTCCTGTTAACCCTAGCATGATAAAGAAGATTCAAAGAGAGTGAGATGCCAGCTCCTTTCATTCAGTCAGTAGCTTCAAACATTTCTGGTATATGAAAAACATGTTTTTCAATGGCAAAAATCAATGAATATTTTAAATGCACAAACAGTAATATCTCCACATTGCAAGGTGCAATTCTGAAATTTTTTGCTTTCTCCTGCTAATCCTAGCATGATAAAGAAGATTCAAAGAGAGTGAGATGCCAGCTCCTTTCATTCAGTCAGTAGCTTCAAACATTTCTGGACGTTTTTCAATGGCAAAAATCAATGAATATTGTAAATGCACAAACAGTAATATCTCCACATTGCAAGGTGCAATTCTGAAATTTTTTGCTTTTTCCTGTTAATCCTAGCATGATAAAGAAGATTCAAAGAGAGTGAGATGCCAGCTCCTTTCATTCAGTCAGTAGCTTCAAACATTTCTGGTATATGAAAAACATGTTTTTCAATGGCAAAAATCAATGAATATTGTAAATGCACAAACAGTAATATCTCCACATTGCAAGGTGAAATTCTGAAATTTTTTGCTTTTTCCTGTTAATCCTAGCATGATAAAGAAGATTCAAAGAGAGTGAGATGCCAGCTCCTTTCATTCAGTCAGTAGCTTCAAACATTTCTGGTATATGAAAAACATGTTTTTCAATGTCAAAAATCAATGAATATTGTAAATGCACAAACAGTAATATCTCCACATTGCAAGGTGCAATTCTGAAATTTTTTGCTTTTTCCTGCTAATCCTAGCATGATAAAGAAGATTCAAAGAGAGTGAGATGCCAGCTCCTTTCATTCAGTCAGTAGCTTCAATCATTTCTGGACATTTTTCAATGGCAAAAATCAATGAATATTGTAAATGCACAAACAGTAATTTCTCCGCATTGCAAGGTGCAATTCTGAAATTTTTTGCTTTTTCCTGCTCCTCTTAGCATGATAAAGAAGATTCAAAGAGAGTGAGATGACAGCTCCTTTCATTCAGTCAGTAGCTTCAATCATTTCTGGACGTTTTTCAATGGCAAAAATCAATGAATATTGTAAATGCACAAACAGTAATTTCTCCGCATTGCAAGGTGCAATTCTGAAATTTTTTGCTTTTTCCTGCTCCTCTTAGCATGATAAAGAAGATTCAAAGAGAGTGAGATGCCAGCTCCTTTCATTCAGTCAGTAGCTTCAAACATTTCTGGTATATGAAAAACATGTTTTTCAATGGCAAAAATCAATGAATATTGTAAATGCACAAACAGTAATATCTCCACATTGCAAGGTGCAATTCTGAAATTCTTTGCTTTTTCCTGCTAATCCTAGCTTGATAAAGAAGATTCAAAGAGAGTGAGATGCCAGCTCCTTTCATTCAGTCAGTAGCTTCAAACATTTCTGGTATATGAAAGACATGTTTTTCAATGGCAAAAATCAATGAATATTGTAAATGCACAAACAGTAATATCTCCACATTGCAAGGTGCAATTCTGAAATTTTTAGCTTTTTCCTGTTAATCCTAGCATGATAAAGAAGATTCAAAGAGAGTGAGATGCCAGCTCCTTTCATTCAGTCAGTAGCTTCAAACATTTCTGGACGTTTTTCAATGGCAAAAATCAATGAATATTGTAAATGCACAAACAGTAATATCTCCACATTGCAAGGTGCAATTCTGAAATTTTTTGCTTTTTCCTGTTAATCCTAGCATGATAAAGAAGATTCAAAGAGAGTGAGATGCCAGCTCCTTTCATTCAGTCAGTAGCTTCAAACATTTCTGGTATATGAAAAACATGTTTTTCAATGGCAAAAATCAATGAATATTGTAAATGCACAAACAGTAATATCTCCACATTGCAAGGTGCAATTCTGAAATTTTTTGCTTTTTCCTGCTAATCCTAGCATGATAAAGAAGATTCAAAGAGAGTGAGATGCCAGCTCCTTTCATTCAGTCAGTAGCTTCAAACATTTCTGGTATATGAAAAACATGTTTTTCAATGGCAAAAATCAATGAATATTGTAAATGCACAAACAGTAATATCTCCACATTGCAAGGTGCAATTCTGAAATTTTTTGCTTTTTCCTGCTAATCCTAGCATGATAAAGAAGATTCAAAGAGAGTGAGATGCCAGCTCCTTTCATTAAGTCAGTAGCTTCAAACATTTCTGGACGTTTTTCAATGGCAAAAATCAATGAATATTGTAAATGCACAAACAGTAATATCTCCACATTGCAAGGTGCAATTCTGAAATTTTTTGCTTTTTCCTGTTAATCCTAGCATGATAAAGAAGATTCAAAGAGAGTGAGATGCCAGCTCCTTTCATTCAGTCAGTAGCTTCAAACATTTCTGGACGTTTTTCAATGGCAAAAATCAATGAATATTGTAAATGCACAAACAGTAATATCTCCACATTGCAAGGTGCAATTCTGAAATTTTTTGCTTTTTCCTGTTAATCCTAGCATGATAAAGAAGATTCAAAGAGAGTGAGATGCCAGCTCCTTTCATTCAGTCAGTAGCTTCAAACATTTCTGGTATATGAAAAACATGTTTTTCAATGGCAAAAATCAATGAATATTGTAAATGCACAAACAGTAATATCTCCACATTGCAAGGTGCAATTCTGAAATTTTTTGCTTTTTCCTGTTAATCCTAGCATGATAAAGAAGATTCAAAGAGAGTGAGATGCCAGCTCCTTTCATTCAGTCAGTAGCTTCAAACATTTCTGGTATATGAAAAACATGTTTTTCAATGGCAAAAATCAATGAATATTTTAAATGCACAAACAGTAATATCTCCACATTGCAAGGTGCAATTCTGAAATTTTTTGCTTTTTCCTGCTAATCCTAGCATGATAAAGAAGATTCAAAGAGAGTGAGATGCCAGCTCCTTTCATTCAGTCAGTAGCTTCAAACATTTCTGGACGTTTTTCAATGGCAAAAATCAATGAATATTGTAAATGCACAAACAGTAATATCTCCACATTGCAAGGTGCAATTCTGAAATTTTTTGCTTTTTCCTGTTAATCCTAGCATGATAAAGAAGATTCAAAGAGAGTGAGATGCCAGCTCCTTTCATTCAGTCAGTAGCTTCAAACATTTCTGGTATATGAAAAACATGTTTTTCAATGGCAAAAATCAATGAATATTGTAAATGCACAAACAGTAATATCTCCACATTGCAAGGTGCAATTCTGAAATTTTTTGCTTTTTCCTGTTAATCCTAGCATGATAAAGAAGATTCAAAGAGAGTGACATGCCAGCTCCTTTCATTCAGTCAGTAGCTTCAAACATTTCTGGTATATGAAAAACATGTTTTTCAATGGCAAAAATCAATGAATATTGTAAATGCACAAACAGTAATATCTCCACATTGCAAGGTGCAATTCTGAAATTTTTTGCTTTTTCCTGCTAATCCTAGCATGATAAAGAAGATTCAAAGAGAGTGAGATGCCAGCTCCTTTCATTCAGTCAGTAGCTTCAAACATTTCTGGACGTTTTTCAATGGCAAAAATCAATGAATATTGTAAATGCACAAACAGTAATATCTCCACATTGCAAGGTGCAATTCTGAAATTTTTTGCTTTTTCCTGTTAATCCTAGCATGATAAAGAAGATTCAAAGAGAGTGAGATGCCAGCTCCTTTCATTCAGTCAGTAGCTTCAAACATTTCTGGTATATGAAAAACATGTATTTCAATGGCAAAAATCAATGAATATTGTAAATGCACAAACAGTAATATCTCCACATTGCAAGGTGCAATTCTGAAATTTTTTGCTTTTTCCTGCTAATCCTAGCATGATAAAGAAGATTCAAAGAGAGTGAGATGCCAGCTCCTTTCATTCAGTCAGTAGCTTCAAACATTTCTGGTATATGAAAAACACATGTTTTTCAATGGCAAAAATCAATGAATATTGTAAATGCACAAACAGTAATATCTCCACATTGCAAGGTGCAATTCTGAAATTTTTTGCTTTTTCCTGCTAATCCTAGCATGATAAAGAAGATTCAAAGAGAGTGAGATGCCAGCTCCTTTCATTCAGTCAGTAGCTTCAAACATTTCTGGTATATGAAAAACATGTTTTTCAATGGCAAAAATCAATGAATATTGTAAATGCACAAACAGTAATATCTCCACATTGCAAGGTGCAATTCTGAAATTTTTAGCTTTTTCCTGTTAATCCTAGCATGATAAAGAAGATTCAAAGAGAGTGAGATGCCAGCTCCTTTCATTCAGTCAGTAGCTTCAAACATTTCTGGACGTTTTTCAATGGCAAAAATCAATGAATATTGTAAATGCACAAACAGTAATATCTCCACATTGCAAGGTGCAATTCTGAAATTTTTTGCTTTTTCCTGTTAATCCTAGCATGATAAAGAAGATTCAAAGAGAGTGAGATGCCAGCTCCTTTCATTCAGTCAGTAGCTTCAAACATTTCTGGTATATGAAAAACGTTTTTCAATGGCAAAAATCAATGAATATTGTAAATGCACAAACAGTAATATCTCCACATTGCAAGGTGCAATTCTGAAATTTTTTGCTTTTTCCTGCTAATCCTAGCATGATAAAGAAGATTCAAAGAGAGTGAGATGCCAGCTCCTTTCATTCAGTCAGTAGCTTCAAACATTTCTGGTATATGAAAAACATGTTTTTCAATGGCAAAAATCAATGAATATTGTAAATGCACAAACAGTAATATCTCCACATTGCAAGGTGCAATTCTGAAATTTTTTGCTTTTTCCTGCTAATCCTAGCATGATAAAGAAGATTCAAAGAGAGTGAGATGCCGGCTCCTTTCATTCAGTCAGTAGCTTCAAACATTTCTGGACGTTTTTCAATGGCAAAAATCAATGAATATTGTAAATGCACAAACAGTAATATCTCCACATTGCAAGGTGCAATTCTGAAATTTTTTGCTTTTTCCTGTTAATCCTAGCATGATAAAGAAGATTCAAAGAGAGTGAGATGCCAGCTCCTTTCATTCAGTCAGTAGCTTCAAACATTTCTGGTATATGAAAAACATGTTTTTCAATGGCAAAAATCAATGAATATTGTAAATGCACAAACAGTAATATCTCCACATTGCAAGGTGCAATTCTGAAATTTTTTGCTTTTTCCTGTTAATCCTAGCATGATAAAGAAGATTCAAAGAGAGTGAGATGCCAGCTCCTTTCATTCAGTCAGTAGCTTCAAACATTTCTGGTATATGAAAAACATGTTTTTCAATGGCAAAAATCAATGAATATTGTAAATGCACAAACAGTAATATCTCCACATTGCAAGGTGAAATTCTGAAATTTTTTGCTTTTTCCTGTTAATCCTAGCATGATAAAGAAGATTCAAAGAGAGTGAGATGCCAGCTCCTTTCATTCAGTCAGTAGCTTCAAACATTTCTGGTATATGAAAAACATGTTTTTCAATGGCAAAAATCAATGAATATTGTAAATGCACAAACAGTAATATCTCCACATTGCAAGGTGCAATTCTGAAATTTTTTGCTTTTTCCTGCTAATCCTAGCATGATAAAGAAGATTCAAAGAGAGTGAGATGCCAGCTCCTTTCATTCAGTCAGTAGCTTCAATCATTTCTGGACATTTTTCAATGGCAAAAATCAATGAATATTGTAAATGCACAAACAGTAATTTCTCCGCATTGCAAGGTGCAATTCTGAAATTTTTTGCTTTTTCCTGCTCCTCTTAGCATGATAAAGAAGATTCAAAGAGAGTGAGATGACAGCTCCTTTCATTCAGTCAGTAGCTTCAATCATTTCTGGACGTTTTTCAATGGCAAAAATCAATGAATATTGTAAATGCACAAACAGTAATTTCTCCGCATTGCAAGGTGCAATTCTGAAATTTTTTGCTTTTTCCTGCTCCTCTTAGCATGATAAAGAAGATTCAAAGAGAGTGAGGTGCCAGCTCCTTTCATTCAGTCAGGAGCTTCAAACATTTCTGGTATATGAATAACATGTTTTTCAATGGCAAAAATCAATGAATATTGTAAATGCACAAACAGTAATTTCTCCGCATTGCAAGGTGCAATTCTGAAATTTTTTGCTTTTTCCTGCTCCTCTTAGCATGATAAAGAAGATTCAAAGAGAGTGAGATGCCAGCTCCTTTCATTCAGTCAGTAGCTTCAATCATTTCTGGACGTTTTTCAATGGCAAAAATCAATGAATATTGTAAATGCACAAACAGTAATTTCTCCGCATTGGAAGGTGCAATTCTGAAATTTTTTGCTTTTTCCTGCTCCTCTTAGCATGATAAACAAGATTCAAAGAGAGTGAGATGCCAGCTCCTTTCATTCAGTCAGTAGCTTCAATCATTTCTGGACGTTTTTCAATGGCAAAAATCATTGAATATTGTAAATGCACAAACAGTAATTTCTCCGCATTGCAAGGTGCAATTCTGAAATTTTTTACTTTTTCCTGCTCCTCTTAGCATGATAAAGAAGATTCAAAGAGAGTGAGATGCCAGCTCCTTTCATTCAGTCAGTAGCTTCAATCATTTCTGGTATATGAATAACATGATGTTTTTCATTCGCAAAAATCAATGAATATTGTAAATGCACAAACAGTAATTTCTCCGCATTGCAAGGTGCAATTCTGAAATTTTTTGCTTTTTCCTGCTCCTCTTAGCATAATAAAGAAGATTCAAAGAGAGTGAGATGCCAGCTCCTTTCATTCAGTCAGTAGCTTCAATCATTTCTGGATGTTTTTCAATGGCAAAAATCAATGAATATTGTAAATGCACAAACAGTAATTTCTCCGCATTGCAAGGTGCAATTCTGAAATTTTTTGCTTTTTCCTGCTCCTCTTAGCATGATAAAGAAGATTCAAAGAGAGTGAGATGCCAGCTCCTTTCCTTCAGTCAGTAGCTTCAATCATTTCTGGTATATGAATAACATGATGTTTTTCAATGGCAAAAATCAATGAATTTTGTAAATGCACAAACAGTAATTTCTCCGCATTGCAAGGCGCAATTCTGAAATTTTTTGCTTTTTCCTGCTCCTCTTAGCATGATAAAGAAGATTCAAAGAGAGTGAGATGCCAGCTCCTTTCATTCAGTCAGTAGCTTCAATCATTTCTGGACATTTTTCAATGGCAAAAATCAATGAATATTGTAAATGCACAAACAGTAATTTCTCCGCATTGCAAGGTGCAATTCTGAAATTTTTTGCTTTTTCCTGCTCCTCTTAGCATGATAAAGAAGATTCAAAGAGAGTGAGATGCCAGCTCCTTTCATTCAGTCAGTAGCTTCAATCATTTCTGGACGTTTTTCAATGGCAAAAATCAATGAATATTGTAAATGCACAAACAGTAATTTCTCCGCATTGCAAGGTGCAATTCTGAAATTTTTTGCTTTTTCCTGCTCCTCTTAGCATGATAAAGAAGATTCAAAGAGAGTGAGATGCCAGCTCCTTTCATTCAGTCAGTACCTTCAATCATTTCTGGACGTTTTTCAATGGCAAAAATCAATGAATATTGTAAATGCACAAACAGTAATTTCTCCGCATTGCAAGGTGCAATTCTGAAATTTTTTGCTTTTTCCTGCTCCTCTTAGCATGATAAAGAAGATTCAAAGAGAGTGAGATGCCAGCTCCTTTCATTCAGTCAGTAGCTTCAATCATTTCTGGACGTTTTTCAATGGCAAAAATCAATGAATATTGTAAATGCACAAACTGTAATTTCTCCGCATTGCAAGGTGCAATTCTGAAATTTTTTGCTTTTTCCTGCTCCTCTTAGCATGATAAAGAAGATTCAAAGAGAGTGAGATGCCAGCTCCTTTCATTCTGTCAGTAGCTTCAATCATTTCTGGTATATGAATAACATGATGTTTTTCAATAGCAAAAATCAATGAATATTGTAAATGCACAAACAGTAATTTCTCCGCATTGCAAGGTGCAATTCTGAAATTTTTTGCTTTTTCCTGCTCCTCTTAGCATGATAAAGAAGATTCAAAGAGAGTGAGATGCCAGCTCCTTTCATTCAGTCAGTAGCTTCAATCATTTCTGGACATTTTTCAATGGCAAAAATCAATGAATATTGTAAATGCACAAACAGTAATTTCTCCGCATTGCAAGGTGCAATTCTGAAATTTTTTGCTTTTTCCTGCTCCTGTTAGCATGATAAACAAGATTCAAAGAGAGTGAGATGCCATCTCCTTTCATTCAGTCAGTAGCTTCAATCATTTCTGGACGTTTTTCAATGGCAAAAATCAATGAATAATGTAAATGCACAAACAGTAATTTCTCCGCATTGCAAGGTGCAATTCTGAAATTTTTTGCTTTTTCCTGCTCCTCTTAGCATGATAAAGAAGATTCAAAGAGAGTGAGATGCCAGCTCCTTTCATTCAGTCAGTAGCTTCAATCATTTCTGGTATATGAATAACATGATGTTTTTCAATGGCAAAAATCAATGAATATTGTAAATGCACAAACAGTAATTTCTCCGCATTGCAAGGTGCAATTCTGAAATTTTTTGCTTTTTCCTGCTCCTCTTAGCATGATAAAGAAGATTCAAAGAGAGTGAGATGCCAGCTCCTTTCATTCAGTCAGTAGCTTCAATCATTTCTGGACGTTTTTCAATGGCAAAAATCAATGAATATTGTAAATGCACAAACAGTAATTTCTCCGCATTGCAAGGTGCAATTCTGAAATTTTTTGCTTTTTCCTGCTCCTCTTAGCATGATAAACAAGATTCAAAGAGAGTGAGATGCCAGCTCCTTTCATTCAGTCAGTAGCTTCAATCATTTCTGGACGTTTTTCAATGGCAAAAATCATTGAATATTGTAAATGCACAAACAGTAATTTCTCCGCATTGCAAGGTGCAATTCTGAAATTTTTTACTTTTTCCTGCTCCTCTTAGCATGATAAAGAAGATTCAAAGAGAGTGAGATGCCAGCTCCTTTCATTCAGTCAGTAGCTTCAATCATTTCTGGTATATGAATAACATGATGTTTTTCAATCGCAAAAATCAATGAATATTGTAAATGCACAAACAGTAATTTCTCCGCATTGCAAGGTGCAATTCTGAAATTTTTTGCTTTTTCCTGCTCCTCTTAGCATGATAAAGAAGATTCAAAGAGAGTGAGATGCCAGCTCCTTTCATTCAGTCAGTAGCTACAATCATTTCTGGATGTTTTTCAATGGCAAAAATCAATGAATATTGTAAATGCACAAACAGTAATTTCTCCGCATTGCAAGGTGCAATTCTGAAATTTTTTGCTTTTTCCTGCTCCTCTTAGCATGATAAAGAAGATTCAAAGAGAGTGAGATGCCATCTCCTTTCCTTCAGTCAGTAGCTTCAATCATTTCTGGTATATGAATAACATGATGTTTTTCAATGGCAAAAATCAATGAATTTTGTAAATGCACAAACAGTAATTTCTCCGCATTGCAAGGCGCAATTCTGAAATTTTTTGCTTTTTCCTGCTCCTCTTAGCATGATAAAGAAGATTCAAAGAGAGGGAGATGCCAGCTCCTTTCATTCAGTCAGTAGCTTCAATCATTTCTGGACATTTTTCAATGGCAAAAATCAATGAATATTGTAAATGCACAAACAGTAATTTCTCCGCATTGCAAGGTGCAATTCTGAAATTTTTTGCTTTTTCCTGCTCCTCTTAGCATGATAAAGAAGATTCAAAGAGAGTGAGATGCCAGCTCCTTTCATTCAGTCAGTAGCTTCAATCATTTCTGGACGTTTTTCAATGGCAAAAATCAATGAATATTGTAAATGCACAAACAGTAATTTCTCCGCATTGCAAGGTGCAATTCTGAAATTTTTTGCTTTTTCCTGCTCCTCTTAGCATGATAAAGAAGATTCAAAGAGAGTGATATGCCAGCTCCTTTCATTCAGTCAGTACCTTCAATCATTTCTGGACGTTTTTCAATGGCAAAAATCAATGAATATTGTAAATGCACAAACAGTAATTTCTCCGCATTGCAAGGTGCAATTCTGAAATTTTTTGCTTTTTCCTGCTCCTCTTAGCATGATAAAGAAGATTCAAAGAGAGTGAGATGCCAGCTCCTTTCATTCAGTCAGTAGCTTCAATCATTTCTGGACGTTTTTCAATGGCAAAAATCAATGAATATTGTAAATGCACAAACTGTAATTTCTCCGCATTGCAAGGTGCAATTCTGAAATTTTTTGCTTTTTCCTGCTCCTCTTAGCATGATAAAGAAGATTCAAAGAGAGTGAGATGCCAGCTCCTTTCATTCAGTCAGTAGCTTCAATCATTTCTGGTATATGAATAACATGATGTTTTTCAATAGCAAAAATCAATGAATATTGTAAATGCACAAACAGTAATTTCTCCGCATTGCAAGGTGCAATTCTGAAATTTTTTGCTTTTTCCTGCTCCTCTTAGCATGATAAAGAAGATTCAAAGAGAGTGAGATGCCAGCTCCTTTCATTCAGTCAGTAGCTTCAATCATTTCTGGACGTTTTTCAATGGCAAAAATCAATGAATATTGTAAATGCACAAACAGTAATTTCTCCACATTGCAAGGTGCAATTCTGAAATTTTTTGCTTTTTCCTGCTCCTCTTAGCATGATAAACAAGATTCAAAGAGAGTGAGATGCCAGCTCCTTTCATTCAGTCAGTAGCTTCAATCATTTCTGGACGTTTTTCAATGGCAAAAATCATTGAATATTGTAAATGCACAAACAGTAATTTCTCCGCATTGCAAGGTGCAATTCTGAAATTTTTTACTTTTTCCTGCTCCTCTTAGCATGATAAAGAAGATTCAAAGAGAGTGAGATGCCAGCTCCTTTCATTCAGTCAGTAGCTTCAATCATTTCTGGACGTTTTTCAATGGCAAAAATCAATGAATATTGTAAATGCACAAACAGTAATTTCTCCGCATTGCAAGGTGCAATTCTGAAATTTTTTGCTTTTTCCTGCTCCTCTTAGCATGATAAAGAAGATTCAAAGAGAGTGAGATGCCAGCTCCTTTCCTTCAGTCAGTAGCTTCAATCATTTCTGGTATATGAATAACATGATGTTTTTCAATGGCAAAAATCAATGAATTTTGTAAATGCACAAACAGTAATTTCTCCGCATTGCAAGGCGCAATTCTGAAATTTTTTGCTTTTTCCTGCTCCTCTTAGCATGATAAAGAAGATTCAAAGAGAGTGAGATGCCAGCTCCTTTCATTCAGTCAGTAGCTTCAATCATTTCTGGACATTTTTCAATGGCAAAAATCAATGAATATTGTAAATGCACAAACAGTAATTTCTCCGCATTGCAAGGTGCAATTCTGAAATTTTTTGCTTTTTCCTGCTCCTCTTAGCATGATAAAGAAGATTCAAAGAGAGTGAGATGCCAGCTCCTTTCATTCAGTCAGTAGCTTCAATCATTTCTGGACGTTTTTCAATGGCAAAAATCAATGAATATTGTAAATGCACAAACAGTAATTTCTCCGCATTGCAAGGTGCAATTCTGAAATTTTTTGCTTTTTCCTGCTCCTCTTAGCATGATAAAGAAGATTCAAAGAGAGTGAGGTGCCAGCTCCTTTCATTCAGTCAGGAGCTTCAAACATTTCTGGTATATGAATAACATGTTTTTCAATGGCAAAAATCAATGAATATTGTAAATGCACAAACAGTAATTTCTCCGCATTGCAAGGTGCAATTCTGAAATTTTTTGCTTTTTCCTGCTCCTCTTAGCATGATAAAGAAGATTCAAAGAGAGTGAGATGCCAGCTCCTTTCATTCAGTCAGTAGCTTCAATCATTTCTGGATGTTTTTCAATGGCAAAAATCAATGAATATTGTAAATGCACAAACTGTAATTTCTCCGCATTGCAAGGTGCAATTCTGAAATTTTTTGCTTTTTCCTGCTCCTCTTAGCATGATAAAGAAGATTCAAAGAGAGTGAGATTCCAGCTCCTTTCATTCAGTCAGTAGCTTCAATCATTTCTGGACGTTTTTCAATGGCAAAAATCAATGAATATTGTAAATGCACAAACAGTAATTTCTCCGCATTGCAAGGTGCAATTCTGAAATTTTTTGCTTTTTCCTGCTCCTCTTAGCATGATAAAGAAGATTCAAAGAGAGTGAGATGCCAGCTCCTTTCATTCAGTCAGTAGCTTCAAACATTTCTGGTATATGAATAACATGATGTTTTTCAATGGCAAAAATCAATGAATATTGTAAATGCACAAACAGTAATTTCTCCGCATTGCAAGGTGCAAGTCTGAAATTTTTTGCTTTTTCCTGCTCCTCTTAGCATGATAAAGAAGATTCAAAGAGAGTGAGATGCCAGCTCCTTTCATTCAATCAGTAGCTTCAAACATTTCTGGTATATGAATAACATGATGTTTTTCAATGGCAAAAATCAATGAATATTGTAAATGCACAAAGAGTAATTTCTCCGCATTGCAAGGTGCAAGTCTGAAATTTTTTGCTTTATCCTGCTCCTCTTAGCATGATAAAGAAGATTCAAAGAGAGTGAGATGCCAGCTCCTTTCATTCAGTCAGTAGCTTCAATCATTTCTGGTATATGAATAACATGATGTTTTTCAATGGCAAAAATCAATGAATATTGTAAATGCACAAACAGTAATTTCTCCGCATTGCAAGGTGCAATTCTGAAATTTTTTGCTTTTTCCTGCTCCTCTTAGCATGATAAAGAAGATTCAAAGAGAGTGAGATGCCAGCTCCTTTCATTCAGTCAGTAGCTTCAAACATTTCTGGTATATGAATAACATGATGTTTTTCAATGGCAAAAATCAATGAATATTGTAAATGCACAAACAGTAATTTCTCCGCATTGCAAGGTGCAATTCTGAAATTTTTTGCTTTTTCCTGCTCCTCTTAGCATGATAAAGAAGATTCAAAGAGAGTGAGATGCCAGCTCCTTTCATTCAGTCAGTAGCTTCAATCATTTCTGGACGTTTTTCAATGGCAAAAATCAATGAATATTGTAAATGCACAAACAGTAATTTCTCCGCATTGCAAGGTGCAATTCTGAAATTTTTTGCTTTTTCCTGCTCCTCTTAGCATGATAAAGAAGTTTCAAAGAGAGTGAGATGCCAGCTCCTTTCATTCAGTCAGTAGCTTCAATAATTTCTGGACGTTTTTCAATGGCAAAAATCAATGAATATTGTAAATGCACAAACAGTAATTTCTCCGCATTGCAAGGTGCAATTCTGAAATTTTTTGCTTTTTCCTGCTCCTCTTAGCATGATAAACAAGATTCAAAGAGAGTGAGATGCCAGCTCCTTTCATTCAGTCAGTAGCTTCAATCATTTCTGGACATTTTTCAATGGCAAAAATCAATGAATATTGTAAATGCACAAACAGTAATTTATCCGCATTGCAAGGTGCAATTCTGAAATTTTTTGCTTTTTCCTGCTCCTCTTAGCATGATAAAGAAGATTCAAAGAGAGTGAGATGCCAGCTCCTTTCATTCAGTCAGTAGCTTCAAACATTTCTGGTATATGAATAACATGATGTTTTTCAATGGCAAAAATCAATGAATATTGTAAATGCACAAACAGTAATTTCTCCGCATTGCAAGGTGCAATTCTGAAATTTTTTGCTTTTTCCTGCTCCTCTTAGCATGATAAAGAAGATTCAAAGAGAGTGAGATGCCAGCTCCTTTCATTCAGTCAGTAGCTTCAATCATTTCTGGACGTTTTTCAATGGCAAAAATCAATGAATATTGTAAATGCACAAACAGTAATTTCTCCGCATTGCAAGGTGCAATTCTGAAATTTTTTGCTTTTTCCTGCTCCTCTTAGCATGATAAAGAAGATTCAAAGAGAGTGAGATGCCAGCTCCTTTCGTTCAGTCAGTAGCTTCAATCATTTCTGGACGTTTTTCAATGGCAAAAATCATTGAATATTGTAAATGCACAAACAGTAATTTCTCCGCATTGCAAGGTGCAATTCTGAAATTTTTTACTTTTTCCTGCTCCTCAGCATGATAAAAAAGATTCAAAGAGTGTGAGATGCCAGCTCCTTTCATTCAGTCAGTAGCTTCAATCATTTCTGGTATATGAATAACATGATGTTTTTCAATGGCAAAAATCAATGAATATTGTAAATGCACAAACAGGAATTTCTCCGCATTGCAAGGTGCAATTCTGAAATTTTTTGCTTTTTCCTGCTCCTCTTAGCATGATAAAGAAGATTCAAAGAGAGTGAGATGCCAGCTCCTTTCATTCAGTCAGTAGCTTCAAACATTTCTGGTATATGAATAACATGATGTTTTTCAATGGCAAAAATCAATGAATATTGTAAATGCACAAACAGTAATTTCTCCGCATTGCAAGGTGCAAGTCTGAAATTTTTTGCTTTTTCCTGCTCCTCTTAGCATGATAAAGAAGATTCAAAGAGAGTGAGATGCCAGCTCCTTTCATTCAATCAGTAGCTTCAAACATTTCTGGTATATGAATAACATGATGTTTTTCAATGGCAAAAATCAATGAATATTGTAAATGCACAAACAGTAATTTCTCCGCATTGCAAGGTGCAAGTCTGAAATTTTTTGCTTTATCCTGCTCCTCTTAGCATGATAAAGAAGATTCAAAGAGAGTGAGATGCCAGCTCCTTTCATTCAGTCAGTAGCTTCAAACATTTCTGGTATATGAAAAACATGTTTTTCAATGGCAAAAATCAATGAATATTGTAAATGCACAAACAGTAATATCTCCACATTGCAAGGTGCAATTCTGAAATTTTTTGCTTTTTCCTGCTAATCCTAGCATGATAAAGAAGATTCAAAGAGAGTGAGATGCCAGCTCCTTTCATTCAGTCAGTAGCTTCAAACATTTCTGGTATATGAAAAACATGTTTTTCAATGGCAAAAATCAATGAATATTGTAAATGCACAAACAGTAATATCTCCACATTGCAAGGTGCAATTCTGAAATTTTTTGCTTTTTCCTGTTAATCCTAGCATGATAAAGAAGATTCAAAGAGAGTGAGATGCCAGCTCCTTTCATTCAGTCAGTAGCTTCAAACATTTCTGGTATATGAAAAACATGTTTTTCAATGGCAAAAATCAATGAATATTGTAAATTCACAAACAGTAATATCTCCACATTGCAAGGTGCAATTCTGAAATTTTTTGCTTTTTCCTGCTAATCGTAGCATGATAAAGAAGATTCAAAGAGAGTGAGATGCCAGCTCCTTTCATTCAGTCAGTAGCTTCAAACATTTCTGGTATATGAAAAACATGTTTTTCAATGGCAAAAATCAATGAATATTGTAAATGCACAAACAGTAATATCTCCACATTGCACGGTGCAATTCTGAAATTTTTAGCTTTTTCCTGTTAATCCTAGCATGATAAAGAAGATTCAAAGAGAGTGAGATGCCAGCTCCTTTCATTCAGTCAGTAGCTTCAAACATTTCTGGTATATGAAAAACATGTTTTTCAATGGCAAAAATCAATGAATATTGTAAATGCACAAACAGTAATATCTCCACATTGCAAGGTGCAATTCTGAAATTTTTTGCTTTTTCCTGTTAATCCTAGCATGATAAAGAAGATTCAAAGAGAGTGAGATGCCAGCTCCTTTCATTCAGTCAGTAGCTTCAAACATTTCTGGTATATGAAAAACATGTTTTTCAATGGCAAAAATCAATGAATATTGTAAATGCACAAACAGTAATTTCTCCGCATTGCAAGGTGCAAGTCTGAAATTTTTTGCTTTTTCCTGCTCCTCTTAGCATGATAAAGAAGATTCAAAGAGAGTGAGATGCCAGCTCCTTTCATTCAGTCAGTAGCTTCAATCATTTCTGGACGTTTTTCAATGGCAAAAATCAATGAATATTGTAAATGCACAAACAGTAATTTCTCCGCATTGCAAGGTGCAATTCTGAAATTTTTTGCTTTTTCCTGCTCCTCTTAGCATGATAAAGAAGATTCAAAGAGAGTGAGATGCCAGCTCCTTTCATTCAGTCAGTAGCTTCAAACATTTCTGGTATATGAATAACATGATGTTTTTCAATGGCAAAAATCAATGAATATTGTAAATGCACAAACAGTAATTTCTCCGCATTGCAAGGTGCAAGTCTGAAATTTTTTGCTTTTTCCTGCTCCTCTTAGCATGATAAAGAAGATTCAAAGAGAGTGAGATGCCAGTTACTTTCATGCAGTCAGTAGCTTCAATCATTTCTGGACGTTTTTCAATGGTAAAAATCAATGAATATTGTAAATGCACAAACAGTAATTTCTCCACATTGCAAGGTGCAATTCTGAAATTTTTTGCTTTTTCCTGCTCCTCTTAGCATGATAAAGAAGATTCAAAGAGAGTGAGATGCCAGCTCCTTTCATTCAGTCAGTAGCTTCAAACATTTCTGGTATATGAATAACATGATGTTTTTCAATGGCAAAAATCAATGAATATTGTAAATGCACAAACAGTAATTTCTCCGCATTGCAAGGTGCAATTCTGAAATTTTTTGCTTTTTCCTGCTCCTCTTAGCATGATAAAGAAGATTCAAAGAGAGTGAGATGCCAGCTCCTTTCATTCAGTCAGTAGCTTCAAACATTTCTGGTATATGAATAACATGATGTTTTTCAATGGCAAAAATCAATGAATATTGTAAATGCACAAACAGTAATTTCTCCGCATTGCAAGGTGCAATTCTGAAATTTTTTGCTTTTTCCTGCTCCTCTTAGCATGATAAAGAAGATTCAAAAAGAGTGAGATGCCAGCTCCTTTCATTCAGTCAGTAGCTTCAATCATTTCTGGATGTTTTTCAATGGCAAAAATCAATGAATATTGTAAATGCACAAACAGTAATTTCTCCGCATTGCAAGGTGCAATTCTGAAATTTTTTGCTTTTTCCTGCTCCTCTTAGCATGATAAAGAAGATTCAAAGAGAGTGAGATGCCAGCTCCTTTCATTCAGTCAGTAGCTTCAATCATTTCTGGATGTTTTTCAATGGCAAAAATCAATGAATATTGTAAATGCACAAACAGTAATTTCTCCGCATTGCAAGGTGCAATTCTGAAATTTTTTGCTTTTTCCTGCTCCTCTTAGCATGATAAAGAAGATTCAAAAAGAGTGAGATGCCAGCTCCTTTCATTCAGTCAGTAGCTTCAATCATTTCTGGATGTTTTTCAATGGCAAAAATCAATGAATATTGTAAATGCACAAACAGTAATTTCTCCGCATTGCAAGGTGCAATTCTGAAATTTTTTGCTTTTTCCTGCTCCTCTTAGCATGATAAAGAAGATTCAAAGAGAGTGAGATGCCAGCTCCTTTCATTCAGTCAGTAGCTTCAATCATTTCTGGATGTTTTTCAATGGCAAAAATCAATGAATATTGTAAATGCACAAACAGTAATTTCTCCGCATTGCAAGGTGCAATTCTGAAATTTTTTGCTTTTTCCTGCTCCTCTTAGCATGATAAAGAAGATTCAAAGAGAGTGAGATGCCAGCTCCTTTCATTCAGTCAGTAGCTTCAAACATTTCTGGTATATGAATAACATGATGTTTTTCAATGGCAAAAATCAATGAATATTGTAAATGCACAAACAGTAATTTCTCCGCATTGCAAGGTGCAATTCTGAAATTTTTTGCTTTTTCCTGCTCCTCTTAGCATGATAAAGAAGATTCAAAGAGAGTGAGATGCCAGCTCCTTTCATTCAGTCAGTAGCTTCAATCATTTCTGGACGTTTTTCAATGGCAAAAATCAATGAATATTGTAAATGCACAAACAGTAATTTCTCCGCATTGCAAGGTGCAATTCTGAAATTTTTTGCTTTTTCCTGCTCCTCTTAGCATGATAAAGAAGTTTCAAAGAGAGTGAGATGCCAGCTCCTTTCATTCAGTCAGTAGCTTCAATAATTTCTGGACGTTTTTCAATGGCAAAAATCAATGAATATTGTAAATGCACAAACAGTAATTTCTCCGCATTGCAAGGTGCAATTCTGAAATTTTTTGCTTTTTCCTGCTCCTCTTAGCATGATAAACAAGATTCAAAGAGAGTGAGATGCCAGCTCCTTTCATTCAGTCAGTAGCTTCAATCATTTCTGGACATTTTTCAATGGCAAAAATCAATGAATATTGTAAATGCACAAACAGTAATTTATCCGCATTGCAAGGTGCAATTCTGAAATTTTTTGCTTTTTCCTGCTCCTCTTAGCATGATAAAGAAGATTCAAAGAGAGTGAGATGCCAGCTCCTTTCATTCAGTCAGTAGCTTCAAACATTTCTGGTATATGAATAACATGATGTTTTTCAATGGCAAAAATCAATGAATATTGTAAATGCACAAACAGTAATTTCTCCGCATTGCAAGGTGCAATTCTGAAATTTTTTGCTTTTTCCTGCTCCTCTTAGCATGATAAAGAAGATTCAAAGAGAGTGAGATGCCAGCTCCTTTCATTCAGTCAGTAGCTTCAATCATTTCTGGACGTTTTTCAATGGCAAAAATCAATGAATATTGTAAATGCACAAACAGTAATTTCTCCGCATTGCAAGGTGCAATTCTGAAATTTTTTGCTTTTTCCTGCTCCTCTTAGCATGATAAAGAAGATTCAAAGAGAGTGAGATGCCAGCTCCTTTCGTTCAGTCAGTAGCTTCAATCATTTCTGGACGTTTTTCAATGGCAAAAATCATTGAATATTGTAAATGCACAAACAGTAATTTCTCCGCATTGCAAGGTGCAATTCTGAAATTTTTTACTTTTTCCTGCTCCTCAGCATGATAAAAAAGATTCAAAGAGTGTGAGATGCCAGCTCCTTTCATTCAGTCAGTAGCTTCAATCATTTCTGGTATATGAATAACATGATGTTTTTCAATGGCAAAAATCAATGAATATTGTAAATGCACAAACAGGAATTTCTCCGCATTGCAAGGTGCAATTCTGAAATTTTTTGCTTTTTCCTGCTCCTCTTAGCATGATAAAGAAGATTCAAAGAGAGTGAGATGCCAGCTCCTTTCATTCAGTCAGTAGCTTCAAACATTTCTGGTATATGAATAACATGATGTTTTTCAATGGCAAAAATCAATGAATATTGTAAATGCACAAACAGTAATTTCTCCGCATTGCAAGGTGCAAGTCTGAAATTTTTTGCTTTTTCCTGCTCCTCTTAGCATGATAAAGAAGATTCAAAGAGAGTGAGATGCCAGCTCCTTTCATTCAATCAGTAGCTTCAAACATTTCTGGTATATGAATAACATGATGTTTTTCAATGGCAAAAATCAATGAATATTGTAAATGCACAAACAGTAATTTCTCCGCATTGCAAGGTGCAAGTCTGAAATTTTTTGCTTTATCCTGCTCCTCTTAGCATGATAAAGAAGATTCAAAGAGAGTGAGATGCCAGCTCCTTTCATTCAGTCAGTAGCTTCAAACATTTCTGGTATATGAAAAACATGTTTTTCAATGGCAAAAATCAATGAATATTGTAAATGCACAAACAGTAATATCTCCACATTGCAAGGTGCAATTCTGAAATTTTTTGCTTTTTCCTGCTAATCCTAGCATGATAAAGAAGATTCAAAGAGAGTGAGATGCCAGCTCCTTTCATTCAGTCAGTAGCTTCAAACATTTCTGGTATATGAAAAACATGTTTTTCAATGGCAAAAATCAATGAATATTGTAAATGCACAAACAGTAATATCTCCACATTGCAAGGTGCAATTCTGAAATTTTTTGCTTTTTCCTGTTAATCCTAGCATGATAAAGAAGATTCAAAGAGAGTGAGATGCCAGCTCCTTTCATTCAGTCAGTAGCTTCAAACATTTCTGGTATATGAAAAACATGTTTTTCAATGGCAAAAATCAATGAATATTGTAAATTCACAAACAGTAATATCTCCACATTGCAAGGTGCAATTCTGAAATTTTTTGCTTTTTCCTGCTAATCGTAGCATGATAAAGAAGATTCAAAGAGAGTGAGATGCCAGCTCCTTTCATTCAGTCAGTAGCTTCAAACATTTCTGGTATATGAAAAACATGTTTTTCAATGGCAAAAATCAATGAATATTGTAAATGCACAAACAGTAATATCTCCACATTGCACGGTGCAATTCTGAAATTTTTAGCTTTTTCCTGTTAATCCTAGCATGATAAAGAAGATTCAAAGAGAGTGAGATGCCAGCTCCTTTCATTCAGTCAGTAGCTTCAAACATTTCTGGTATATGAAAAACATGTTTTTCAATGGCAAAAATCAATGAATATTGTAAATGCACAAACAGTAATATCTCCACATTGCAAGGTGCAATTCTGAAATTTTTTGCTTTTTCCTGTTAATCCTAGCATGATAAAGAAGATTCAAAGAGAGTGAGATGCCAGCTCCTTTCATTCAGTCAGTAGCTTCAAACATTTCTGGTATATGAAAAACATGTTTTTCAATGGCAAAAATCAATGAATATTGTAAATGCACAAACAGTAATTTCTCCGCATTGCAAGGTGCAAGTCTGAAATTTTTTGCTTTTTCCTGCTCCTCTTAGCATGATAAAGAAGATTCAAAGAGAGTGAGATGCCAGCTCCTTTCATTCAGTCAGTAGCTTCAATCATTTCTGGACGTTTTTCAATGGCAAAAATCAATGAATATTGTAAATGCACAAACAGTAATTTCTCCGCATTGCAAGGTGCAATTCTGAAATTTTTTGCTTTTTCCTGCTCCTCTTAGCATGATAAAGAAGATTCAAAGAGAGTGAGATGCCAGCTCCTTTCATTCAGTCAGTAGCTTCAAACATTTCTGGTATATGAATAACATGATGTTTTTCAATGGCAAAAATCAATGAATATTGTAAATGCACAAACAGTAATTTCTCCGCATTGCAAGGTGCAAGTCTGAAATTTTTTGCTTTTTCCTGCTCCTCTTAGCATGATAAAGAAGATTCAAAGAGAGTGAGATGCCAGTTACTTTCATGCAGTCAGTAGCTTCAATCATTTCTGGACGTTTTTCAATGGTAAAAATCAATGAATATTGTAAATGCACAAACAGTAATTTCTCCACATTGCAAGGTGCAATTCTGAAATTTTTTGCTTTTTCCTGCTCCTCTTAGCATGATAAAGAAGATTCAAAGAGAGTGAGATGCCAGCTCCTTTCATTCAGTCAGTAGCTTCAAACATTTCTGGTATATGAATAACATGATGTTTTTCAATGGCAAAAATCAATGAATATTGTAAATGCACAAACAGTAATTTCTCCGCATTGCAAGGTGCAATTCTGAAATTTTTTGCTTTTTCCTGCTCCTCTTAGCATGATAAAGAAGATTCAAAGAGAGTGAGATGCCAGCTCCTTTCATTCAGTCAGTAGCTTCAAACATTTCTGGTATATGAATAACATGATGTTTTTCAATGGCAAAAATCAATGAATATTGTAAATGCACAAACAGTAATTTCTCCGCATTGCAAGGTGCAATTCTGAAATTTTTTGCTTTTTCCTGCTCCTCTTAGCATGATAAAGAAGATTCAAAAAGAGTGAGATGCCAGCTCCTTTCATTCAGTCAGTAGCTTCAATCATTTCTGGATGTTTTTCAATGGCAAAAATCAATGAATATTGTAAATGCACAAACAGTAATTTCTCCGCATTGCAAGGTGCAATTCTGAAATTTTTTGCTTTTTCCTGCTCCTCTTAGCATGATAAAGAAGATTCAAAGAGAGTGAGATGCCAGCTCCTTTCATTCAGTCAGTAGCTTCAAACATTTCTGGTATATGAATAACATGATGTTTTTCAATGGCAAAAATCAATGAATATTGTAAATGCACAAACAGTAATTTCTCCACATTGCAAGGTGCAATTCTGAAATTTTTTGCTTTTTCCTGCTCCTCTTAGCATGATAAAGAAGATTCAAAGAGAGTGAGATGCCAGCTACTTTCATTCAGTCAGTAGCTTCAATCATTTCTGGACGTTTTTCAATGGTAAAAATCAATGAATATTGTAAATGCACAAACAGTAATTTCTCCACATTGCAAGGTGCAATTCTGAAATTTTTTGCTTTTTCCTGCTCCTCTTAGCATGATAAAGAAGATTCAAAGAGAGTGAGATGCCAGCTCCTTTCATTCAGTCAGTAGCTTCAAACATTTCTGGTATATGAAAAACATGTTTTTCAATGGCAAAAATCAATGAATATTGTAAATGCACAAACAGTAATATCTCCACATTGCAAGGTGCAATTCTGAAATTTTTTGCTTTTTCCTGTTAATCCTAGCATGATAAAGAAGATTCAAAGAGAGTGAGATGCCAGCTCCTTTCATTCAGTCAGTAGCTTCAAACATTTCTGGTATATGAAAAACATGTTTTTCAATGGCAAAAATCAATGAATATTGTAAATTCACAAACAGTAATATCTCCACATTGCAAGGTGCAATTCTGAAATTTTTTGCTTTTTCCTGCTAATCGTAGCATGATAAAGAAGATTCAAAGAGAGTGAGATGCCAGCTCCTTTCATTCAGTCAGTAGCTTCAAACATTTCTGGTATATGAAAAACATGTTTTTCAATGGCAAAAATCAATGAATATTGTAAATGCACAAACAGTAATATCTCCACATTGCACGGTGCAATTCTGAAATTTTTAGCTTTTTCCTGTTAATCCTAGCATGATAAAGAAGATTCAAAGAGAGTGAGATGCCAGCTCCTTTCATTCAGTCAGTAGCTTCAAACATTTCTGGTATATGAAAAACATGTTTTTCAATGGCAAAAATCAATGAATATTGTAAATGCACAAACAGTAATATCTCCACATTGCAAGGTGCAATTCTGAAATTTTTTGCTTTTTCCTGTTAATCCTAGCATGATAAAGAAGATTCAAAGAGAGTGAGATGCCAGCTCCTTTCATTCAGTCAGTAGCTTCAAACATTTCTGGTATATGAAAAACATGTTTTTCAATGGCAAAAATCAATGAATATTGTAAATGCACAAACAGTAATTTCTCCGCATTGCAAGGTGCAAGTCTGAAATTTTTTGCTTTTTCCTGCTCCTCTTAGCATGATAAAGAAGATTCAAAGAGAGTGAGATGCCAGCTCCTTTCATTCAGTCAGTAGCTTCAATCATTTCTGGACGTTTTTCAATGGCAAAAATCAATGAATATTGTAAATGCACAAACAGTAATTTCTCCGCATTGCAAGGTGCAATTCTGAAATTTTTTGCTTTTTCCTGCTCCTCTTAGCATGATAAAGAAGATTCAAAGAGAGTGAGATGCCAGCTCCTTTCATTCAGTCAGTAGCTTCAAACATTTCTGGTATATGAATAACATGATGTTTTTCAATGGCAAAAATCAATGAATATTGTAAATGCACAAACAGTAATTTCTCCGCATTGCAAGGTGCAAGTCTGAAATTTTTTGCTTTTTCCTGCTCCTCTTAGCATGATAAAGAAGATTCAAAGAGAGTGAGATGCCAGTTACTTTCATGCAGTCAGTAGCTTCAATCATTTCTGGACGTTTTTCAATGGTAAAAATCAATGAATATTGTAAATGCACAAACAGTAATTTCTCCACATTGCAAGGTGCAATTCTGAAATTTTTTGCTTTTTCCTGCTCCTCTTAGCATGATAAAGAAGATTCAAAGAGAGTGAGATGCCAGCTCCTTTCATTCAGTCAGTAGCTTCAAACATTTCTGGTATATGAATAACATGATGTTTTTCAATGGCAAAAATCAATGAATATTGTAAATGCACAAACAGTAATTTCTCCGCATTGCAAGGTGCAATTCTGAAATTTTTTGCTTTTTCCTGCTCCTCTTAGCATGATAAAGAAGATTCAAAGAGAGTGAGATGCCAGCTCCTTTCATTCAGTCAGTAGCTTCAAACATTTCTGGTATATGAATAACATGATGTTTTTCAATGGCAAAAATCAATGAATATTGTAAATGCACAAACAGTAATTTCTCCGCATTGCAAGGTGCAATTCTGAAATTTTTTGCTTTTTCCTGCTCCTCTTAGCATGATAAAGAAGATTCAAAAAGAGTGAGATGCCAGCTCCTTTCATTCAGTCAGTAGCTTCAATCATTTCTGGATGTTTTTCAATGGCAAAAATCAATGAATATTGTAAATGCACAAACAGTAATTTCTCCGCATTGCAAGGTGCAATTCTGAAATTTTTTGCTTTTTCCTGCTCCTCTTAGCATGATAAAGAAGATTCAAAGAGAGTGAGATGCCAGCTCCTTTCATTCAGTCAGTAGCTTCAATCATTTCTGGATGTTTTTCAATGGCAAAAATCAATGAATATTGTAAATGCACAAACAGTAATTTCTCCGCATTGCAAGGTGCAATTCTGAAATTTTTTGCTTTTTCCTGCTCCTCTTAGCATGATAAAGAAGATTCAAAGAGAGTGAGATGCCAGCTCCTTTCATTCAGTCAGTAGCTTCAAACATTTCTGGTATATGAATAACATGATGTTTTTCAATGGCAAAAATCATTGAATATTGTAAATGCACAAACAGTAATTTCTCCACATTGCAAGGTGCAATTCTGAAATTTTTTGCTTTTTCCTGCTCCTCTTAGCATGATAAAGAAGATTCAAAGAGAGTGAGATGCCAGCTCCTTTCATTCAGTCAGTAGCTTCAAACATTTCTGGTATATGAATAACATGATGTTTTTCAATGGCAAAAATCAATGAATATTGTAAATGCACAAACAGTAATTTCTCCGCATTGCAAGGTGCAATTCTGAAATTTTTTGCTTTTTCCTGCTCCTCTTAGCATGATAAAGAAGATTCAAAGAGAGTGAGATGCCAGCTCCTTTCATTCAGTCAGTAGCTTCAATCATTTCTGGACGTTTTTCAATGGCAAAAATCAATGAATATTGTAAATGCACAAACAGTAATTTCTCCGCATTGCAAGGTGCAATTCTGAAATTTTTTGCTTTTTCCTGCTCCTCTTAGCATGATAAAGAAGATTCAAAGAGAGTGAGATGTCAGCTCCTTTCATTCAGTCAGTAGCTTCAAACATTTCTGGTATATGAATAACATGATGTTTTTCAATGGCAAAAATCAATGAATATTGTAAATGCACAAACAGTAATTTCTCCGCATTGCAAGGTGCAATTCTGAAATTTTTTGCTTTTTCCTGCTCCTCTTAGCATGATAAAGAAGATTCAAAGAGAGTGAGATGCCAGCTCCTTTCATTCAGTCAGTAGCTTCAATCATTTCTGGACGTTTTTCAATGGCAAAAATCAATGAATATTGTAAATGCACAAACAGTAATTTCTCCGCATTGCAAGGTGCAATTCTGAAATTTTTTGCTTTTTCCTGCTCCTCTTAGCATGATAAAGAAGATTCAAAGAGAGTGAGATGCCAGCTCCTTTCATTCAGTCAGTAGCTTCAAACATTTCTGGAATATGAATAACATGATGTTTTTCAATGGCAAAAATCAATGAATATTGTAAATGCACAAACAGTAATTTCTCCGCATTGCAAGGTGCAAGTCTGAAATTTTTTGCTTTTTCCTGCTCCTCTTAGCATGATAAAGAAGATTCAAAGAGAGTGAGATGCCAGCTACTTTCATTCAGTCAGTAGCTTCAATCATTTCTGGACGTTTTTCAATGGTAAAAATCAATGAATATTGTAAATGCACAAACAGTAATTTCTCCACATTGCAATGTGCAATTCTAAAATTTTTTGCTTTTTCCTGCTCCTCTTAGCATGATAAAGAAGATTCAAAGAGAGTGAGATGCCAGCTCCTTTCATTCAGTCAGTAGCTTCAAACATTTCTGGTATATGAATAACATGATGTTTTTCAATGGCAAAAATCAATGAATATTGTAAATGCACAAACAGTAATTTCTCCGCATTGCAAGGTGCAATTCTGAAATTTTTTGCTTTTTCCTGCTCCTCTTAGCATGATAAAGAAGATTCAAAGAGAGTGAGATGCCAACTCCTTTCATTCAGTCAGTAGCTTCAAACATTTCTGGTATATGAATAACATGATGTTTTTCAATGGCAAAAATCAATGAATATTGTAAATGCACAAACAGTAATTTCTCCGCATTGCAAGGTGCAATTCTGAAATTTTTTGCTTTTTCCTGCTCCTCTTAGCATGATAAAGAAGATTCAAAGAGAGTGAGGTGCCAGCTCCTTTCATTCAGTCAGTAGCTTCAAACATTTCTGGTATATGAATAACATGTTTTTCAATGGCAAAAATCAATGAATATTGTAAATGCACAAACAGTAATTTCTCCGCATTGCAAGGTGCAATTCTGAAATTTTTTGCTTTTTCCTGCTCCTCTTAGCATGATAAAGAAGATTCAAAGAGAGTGAGATGCCAGCTCCTTTCATTCAATCAGTAGCTTCAATCATTTCTGGACGTTTTTCAATGGCAAAAATCAATGAATATTGTAAATGCACAAACAGTAATTTCTCCGCATTGCAAGGTGCAATTCTGAAATTTTTTGCTTTTTCCTGCTCCTCTTAGCATGATAAAGAAGATTCAAAGAGAGTGAGATGCCAGATCCTTTCATTCAGTCAGTAGCTTCAATCATTTCTGGACGTTTTTCAATGGCAAAAATCAATGAATATTGTAAATGCACAAACAGTAATTTCTCCGCATTGCAAGGTGCAATTCTGAAATTTTTTGCTTTTTCCTGCTCCTCTTAGCATGATAAAGAAGATTCAAAGAGAGTGAGATGCCAGCTCCTTTGATTCAGTCAGTAGCTTCAAACATTTCTGGTATATGAATAACATGATGTTTTTCAATGGCAAAAATCAATGAATATTGTAAATGCACAAACAGTAATTTCTCCGCATTGCAAGGTGCAAGTCTGAAATTTTTTGCTTTTTCCTGCTCCTCTTAGCATGATAAAGAAGATTCAAAGAGAGTGAGATGCCAGCTACTTTCATTCAGTCAGTAGCTTCAATCATTTCTGGACGTTTTTCAATGGTAAAAATCAATGAATATTGTAAATGCACAAACAGTAATTTCTCCACATTGCAAGGTGCAATTCTGAAATTTTTTGCTTTTTCCTGCTCCTCTTAGCATGATAAAGAAGATTCAAAGAGAGTGAGATGCCAGCTCCTTTCATTCAGTCAGTAGCTTCAAACATTTCTGGTATATGAATAACATGATGTTTTTCAATGGCAAAAATCAATGAATATTGTAAATGCACAAACAGTAATTTCTCCGCATTGCAAGGTGCAAGTCTGAAATTTTTTGCTTTTTCCTGCTCCTCTTAGCATGATAAAGAAGATTCAAAGAGAGTGAGATGCCAGCTACTTTCATTCAGTCAGTAGCTTCAATCATTTCTGGACGTTTTTCAATGGTAAAAATCAATGAATATTGTAAATGCACAAACAGTAATTTCTCCACATTGCAAGGTGCAATTCTGAAATTTTTTGCTTTTTCCTGCTCCTCTTAGCATGATAAAGAAGATTCAAAGAGAGTGAGATGCCAGCTCCTTTCATTCAGTCAGTAGCTTCAAACATTTCTGGTATATGAATAACATGATGTTTTTCAATGGCAAAAATCAATGAATATTGTAAATGCACAAACAGTAATTTCTCCACATTGCAAGGTGCAATTCTGAAATTTTTTGCTTTTTCCTGCTCCTCTTAGCATGATAAAGAAGATTCAAAGAGAGTGAGATGCCAGCTCCTTTCATTCAGTCAGTAGCTTCAAACATTTCTGGTATATGAATAACATGATGTTTTTCAATGGCAAAAATCAATGAATATTGTAAATGCACAAACAGTAATTTCTCCGCATTGCAAGGTGCAATTCTGAAATTTTTTGCTTTTTCCTGCTCCTCTTAGCATGATGAAGAAGATTCAAAGAGAGTGAGATGCCAGCTCCTTTCATTCAGTCAGTAGCTTCAATCATTTCTGGACGTTTTTCAATGGCAAAAATCAATGAATATTGTAAATGCACAAACAGTAATTTCTCCGCATTGCAAGGTGCAATTCTGAAATTTTTTGCTTTTTCCTGCTCCTCTTAGCATGATAAAGAAGATTCAAAGAGAGTGAGATGTCAGCTCCTTTCATTCAGTCAGTAGCTTCAAACATTTCTGGTATATGAATAACATGATGTTTTTCAATGGCAAAAATCAATGAATATTGTAAATGCACAAACAGTAATTTCTCCGCATTGCAAGGTGCAATTCTGAAATTTTTTGCTTTTTCCTGCTCCTCTTAGCATGATAAAGAAGATTCAAAGAGAGTGAGATGCCAGCTCCTTTCATTCAGTCAGTAGCTTCAATCATTTCTGGACGTTTTTCAATGGCAAAAATCAATGAATATTGTAAATGCACAAACAGTAATTTCTCCGCATTGCAAGGTGCAATTCTGAAATTTTTTGCTTTTTCCTGCTCCTCTTAGCATGATAAAGAAGATTCAAAGAGAGTGAGATGCCAGCTCCTTTCATTCAGTCAGTAGCTTCAAACATTTCTGGTATATGAATAACATGATGTTTTTCAATGGCAAAAATCAATGAATATTGTAAATGCACAAACAGTAATTTCTCCGCATTGCAAGGTGCAAGTCTGAAATTTTTTGCTTTTTCCTGCTCCTCTTAGCATGATAAAGAAGATTCAAAGAGAGTGAGATGACAGCTCCTTTCATTTAGTCAGTACCTTCAATCATTTCTGGACGTTTTTCAATGGCAAAAATCAATGAATATTGTAAATGCACAAACAGTAATTTCTCCGCATTGCAAGGTGCAATTCTGAAATTTTTTGCTTTTTCCTGCTCCTCTTAGCATGATAAAGAAGATTCAAAGAGAGTGAGATGACAGCTCCTTTCATTTAGTCAGTACCTTCAATCATTTCTGGACGTTTTTCAATGGCAAAAATCAATGAATATTGTAAATGCACAAACAGTAATTTCTCCGCATTGCAAGGTGCAATTCTGAAATTTTTTGCTTTTTCCCGCTCCTCTTAGCATGATAAAGAAGATTGAAAGAGAGTGAGGTGCCAGCTCCTTTCATTCAGTCAGTAGCTTCAAACATTTCTGGTATATGAATAACATGTTTTTCAATGGCAAAAATCAATGAATATTGTAAATGCACAAACAGTAATTTCTCCGCATTGCAAGGTGCAATTCTGAAATTTTTTGATTTTTCCTGCTCCTCTTAGCATGATAAAGAAGATTCAAAGAGAGTGAGATGCCAGCTCCTTTCATTCAGTCAGTAGCTTCAATCATTTCTGGACGTTTTTCAATGGCAAAAATCAATGAATATTGTAAATGCACAAACAGTAATTTCTCCGCATTGCAAGGTGCAATTCTGAAATTTTTTGCTTTTTCCTGCTCCTCTTAGCATGATAAAGAAGATTCAAAGAGAGTGAGATGCCAGCTCCTTTCATTCAGTCAGTAGCTTCAAACATTTCTGGTATATGAATAACATGATGTTTTTCAATGGCAAAAATCAATGAATATTGTAAATGCACAAACAGTAATTTCTCCGCATTGCAAGGTGCAATTCTGAAATTTTTTGCTTTTTCCTGCTCCTCTTAGCATGATAAAGAAGATTCAAAGAGAGTGAGATGCCAGCTCCTTTCATTCAGTCAGTAGCTTCAAACATTTCTGGTATATGAATAACATGATGTTTTTCAATGGCAAAAATCAATGAATATTGTAAATGCACAAACAGTAATTTCTCCGCATTGCAAGGTGCAAGTCTGAAATTTTTTGCTTTTTCCTGCTCCTCTTAGCATGATAAAGAAGATTCAAAGAGAGTGAGATGCCAGCTACTTTCATTCAGTCAGTAGCTTCAATCATTTCTGGACGTTTTTCAATGGTAAAAATCAATGAATATTGTAAATGCACAAACAGTAATTTCTCCACATTGCAAGGTGCAATTCTGAAATTTTTTGCTTTTTCCTGCTCCTCTTAGCATGATAAAGAAGATTCAAAGAGAGTGAGATGCCAGCTCCTTTCATTCAGTCAGTAGCTTCAAACATTTCTGGTATATGAATAACATGATGTTTTTCAATGGCAAACATCAATGAATATTGTAAATGCACAAACAGTAATTTCTCCGCATTGCAAGGTGCAATTCTGAAATTTTTTGCTTTTTCCTGCTCCTCTTAGCATGATAAAGAAGATTCAAAGAGAGTGAGATGCCAGCTCCTTTCATTCAGTCAGTAGCTTCAATCATTTCTGGATGTTTTTCAATGGCAAAAATCAATGAATATTGTAAATGCACAAACTGTAATTTCTCCGCATTGCAAGGTGCAATTCTGAAATTTTTTGCTTTTTCCTGCTCCTCTTAGCATGATAAAGAAGATTCAAAGAGAGTGAGATGCCAGCTCCTTTCATTCAGTCAGTAGCTTCAATCATTTCTGGACGTTTTTCAGTGGCAAAAATCAATGAATATTGTAAATGCACAAACAGTAATTTCTCCGCATTGCAAGGTGCAATTCTGAAATTTTTTGCTTTTTCCTGCTCCTCTTAGCATGATAAAGAAGATTCAAAGAGAGTGAGATGCCAGCTCCTTTCATTCAGTCAGTACCTTCAATCATTTCTGGACGTTTTTCAATGGCAAAAATCAATGAATATTGTAAATGCACAAACAGTAATTTCTCCGCATTGCAAGGTGCAAGTCTGAAATTTTTTGCTTTTTCCTGCTCCTCTTAGCATGATAAAGAAGATTCAAAGAGAGTGAGATGCCAGCTACTTTCATTCAGTCAGTAGCTTCAATCATTTCTGGACGTTTTTCAATGGTAAAAATCAATGAATATTGTAAATGCACAAACAGTAATTTCTCCACATTGCAAGGTGCAATTCTGAAATTTTTTGCTTTTTCCTGCTCCTCTTAGCATGATAACGAAGATTCAAAGAGAGTGAGATGCCAGCTCCTTTCATTCAGTCAGTAGCTTCAAACATTTCTGGTATATGAATAACATGATGTTTTTCAATGGCAAAAATCAATGAATATTGTAAATGCACAAACAGTAATTTCTCCGCATTGCAAGGTGCAATTCTGAAATTTTTTGCTTTTTCCTGCTCCTCTTAGCATGATAAAGAAGATTCAAAGAGAGTGAGATGCCAGCTCCTTTCATTCAGTCAGTAGCTTCAATCATTTCTGGATGTTTTTCAATGGCAAAAATCAATGAATATTGTAAATGCACAAACTGTAATTTCTCCGCATTGCAAGGTGCAATTCTGAAATTTTTTGCTTTTTCCTGCTCCTCTTAGCATGATAAAGAAGATTCAAAGAGAGTGAGATGCCAGCTCCTTTCATTCAGTCAGTAGCTTCAATCATTTCTGGACGTTTTTCAATGGCAAAAATCAATGAATATTGTAAATGCACAAACAGTAATTTCTCCGCATTGCAAGGTGCAATTCTGAAATTTTTTGCTTTTTCCTGCTCCTCTTAGCATGATAAAGAAGATTCAAAGAGAGTGAGATGCCAGCTCCTTTCATTCAGTCAGTAGCTTCAATCATTTCTGGACGTTTTTCAATGGCAAAAATCAATGAATATTGTAAATGCACAAACAGTAATTTCTCCGCATTGCAAGGTGCAATTCTGAAATTTTTTGCTTTTTCCCGCTCCTCTTAGCATGATAAAGAAGATTCAAAGAGAGTGAGGTGCCAGCTCCTTTCATTCAGTCAGTAGCTTCAAACATTTCTGGTATATGAATAACATGTTTTTCAATGGCAAAAATCAATGAATATTGTAAATGCACAAACAGTAATTTCTCCGCATTGCAAGGTGCAATTCTGAAATTTTTTGATTTTTCCTGCTCCTCTTAGCATGATAAAGAAGATTCAAAGAGAGTGAGATGCCAGCTCCTTTCATTCAGTCAGTAGCTTCAATCATTTCTGGACGTTTTTCAATGGCAAAAATCAATGAATATTGTAAAAGCACAAACAGTAATTTCTCCGCATTGCAAGGTGCAATTCTGAAATTTTTTGCTTTTTCCTGCTCCTCTTAGCATGATAAAGAAGATTCAAAGAGAGTGAGATGCCAGCTCCTTTCATTCAGTCAGTAGCTTCAAACATTTCTGGTATATGAATAACATGATGTTTTTCAATGGCAAAAATCAATGAATATTGTAAATGCACAAACAGTAATTTCTCCGCATTGCATGGTGCAATTCTGAAATTTTTTGCTTTTTCCCGCTCCTCTTAGCATGATAAAGAAGATTCAAAGAGAGTGAGGTGCCAGCTCCTTTCATTCAGTCAGTAGCTTCAAACATTTCTGGTATATGAATAACATGTTTTTCAATGGCAAAAATCAATGAATATTGTAAATGCACAAACAGTAATTTCTCCGCATTGCAAGGTGCAATTCTGAAATTTTTTGATTTTTCCTGCTCCTCTTAGCATGATAAAGAAGATTCAAAGAGAGTGAGATGCCAGCTCCTTTCATTCAGTCAGTAGCTTCAATCATTTCTGGACGTTTTTCAATGGCAAAAATCAATGAATATTGTAAAAGCACAAACAGTAATTTCTCCGCATTGCAAGGTGCAATTCTGAAATTTTTTGCTTTTTCCTGCTCCTCTTAGCATGATAAAGAAGATTCAAAGAGAGTGAGATGCCAGCTCCTTTCATTCAGTCAGTAGCTTCAAACATTTCTGGTATATGAATAACATGATGTTTTTCAATGGCAAAAATCAATGAATATTGTAAATGCACAAACAGTAATTTCTCCGCATTGCAAGGTGCAATTCTGAAATTTTTTGCTTTTTCCTGCTCCTCTTAGCATGATAAAGAAGATTCAAAGAGAGTGAGATGCCAGCTCCTTTCATTCAGTCAGTAGCTTCAAACATTTCTGGTATATGAATAACATGATGTTTTTCAATGGCAAAAATCAATGAATATTGTAAATGCACAAACAGTAATTTCTCCGCATTGCAAGGTGCAAGTCTGAAATTTTTTGCTTTTTCCTGCTCCTCTTAGCATGATAAAGAAGATTCAAAGAGAGTGAGATGCCAGCTACTTTCATTCAGTCAGTAGCTTCAATCATTTCTGGACGTTTTTCAATGGTAAAAATCAATGAATATTGTAAATGCACAAACAGTAATTTCTCCACATTGCAAGGTGCAATTCTGAAATTTTTTGCTTTTTCCTGCTCCTCTTAGCATGATAAAGAAGATTCAAAGAGAGTGAGATGCCAGCTCCTTTCATTCAGTCAGTAGCTTCAAACATTTCTGGTATATGAATAACATGATGTTTTTCAATGGCAAAAATCAATGAATATTGTAAATGCACAAACAGTAATTTCTCCGCATTGCAAGGTGCAATTCTGAAATTTTTTGCTTTTTCCTGCTCCTCTTAGCATGATAAAGCAGATTCAAAGAGAGTGAGATGCCAGCTCCTTTCATTCAGTCAGTAGCTTCAATCATTTCTGGATGTTTTTCAATGGCAAAAATCAATGAATATTGTAAATGCACAAACTGTAATTTCTCCGCATTGCAAGGTGCAATTCTGAAATTTTTTGCTTTTTCCTGCTCCTCTTAGCATGATAAAGAAGATTCAAAGAGAGTGAGATGCCAGCTCCTTTCATTCAGTCAGTAGCTTCAATCATTTCTGGACGTTTTTCAATGGCAAAAATCAATGAATATTGTAAATGCACAAACAGTAATTTCTCCGCATTGCAAGGTGCAATTCTGAAATTTTTTGCTTTTTCCTGCTCCTCTTAGCATGATAAAGAAGATTCAAAGAGAGTGAGATGCCAGCTCCTTTCACTCAGTCAGTAGCTTCAAACATTTCTGGTATATGAATAACATGATGTTTTTCAATGGCAAAAATCAATGAATATTGTAAATGCACAAACAGTAATTTCTCCGCATTGCAAGGTGCAAGTCTGAAATTTTTTGCTTTTTCCTGCTCCTCTTAGCATGATAAAGAAGATTCAAAGAGAGTGAGATGCCAGTTACTTTCATTCAGTCAGTAGCTTCAATCATTTCTGGACGTTTTTCAATGGTAAAAATCAATGAATATTGTAAATGCACAAACAGTAATTTCTCCACATTGCAAGGTGCAATTCTGAAATTTTTTGCTTTTTCCTGCTCCTCTTAGCATGATAAAGAAGATTCAAAGAGAGTGAGATGCCAGCTCCTTTCATTCAGTCAGTAGCTTCAAACATTTCTGGTATATGAATAACATGATGTTTTTCAATGGCAAAAATCAATGAATATTGTAAATGCACAAACAGTAATTTCTCCGCATTGCAAGGTGCAATTCTGAAATTTTTTGCTTTTTCCTGCTCCTCTTAGCATGATAAAGAAGATTCAAAGAGAGTGAGATGCCAGCTCCTTTCATTCAGTCAGTAGCTTCAAACATTTCTGGTATATGAATAACATGATGTTTTTCAATGGCAAAAATCAATGAATATTGTAAATGCACAAACAGTAATTTCTCCGCATTGCAAGGTGCAATTCTGAAATGTTTTGCTTTTTCCTGCTCCTCTTAGCATGATAAAGAAGATTCAAAAAGAGTGAGATGCCAGCTCCTTTCATTCAGTCAGTAGCTTCAATCATTTCTGGATGTTTTTCAATGGCAAAAATCAATGAATATTGTAAATGCACAAACAGTAATTTCTCCGCATTGCAAGGTGCAATTCTGAAATTTTTTGCTTTTTCCTGCTCCTCTTAGCATGATAAAGAAGATTCAAAGAGAGTGAGATGTCAGCTCCTTTCATTCAGTCAGTAGCTTCAAACATTTCTGGTATATGAATAACATGATGTTTTTCAATGGCAAAAATCAATGAATATTGTAAATGCACAAACAGTAATTTCTCCGCATTGCAAGGTGCAATTCTGAAATTTTTTGCTTTTTCCTGCTCCTCTTAGCATGATAAAGAAGATTCAAAGAGAGTGAGATGCCAGCTCCTTTCATTCAGTCAGTAGCTTCAATCATTTCTGGATGTTTTTCAATGGCAAAAATCAATGAATATTGTAAATGCACAAACAGTAATTTCTCCGCATTGCAAGGTGCAATTCTGAAATTTTTTGCTTTTTCCTGCTCCTCTTAGCATGATAAAGAAGATTCAAAGAGAGTGAGATGCCAGCTCCTTTCATTCAGTCAGTAGCTTCAAACATTTCTGGTATATGAATAACATGATGTTTTTCAATGGCAAAAATCAATGAATATTGTAAATGCACAAACAGTAATTTCTCCGCATTGCAAGGTGCAAGTCTGAAATTTTTTTGCTTTTTCCTGCTCCTCTTAGCATGATAAAGAAGATTCAAAGAGAGTGAGATGCCAGCTACTTTCATTCAGTCAGTAGCTTCAATCATTTCTGGACGTTTTTCAATGGTAAAAATCAATGAATATTGTAAATGCACAAAGAGTAATTTCTCCACATTGCAAGGTGCAATTCTGAAATTTTTTGCTTTTTCCTGCTCCTCTTAGCATGATAAAGAAGATTCAAAGAGAGTGAGATGCCAGCTCCTTTCATTCAGTCAGTAGCTTCAAACATTTCTGGTATATGAATAACATGATGTTTTTCAATGGCAAAAATCAATGAATATTGTAAATGCACAAACAGTAATTTCTCCGCATTGCAAGGTGCAAGTCTGAAATTTTTTGCTTTTTCCTGCTCCTCTTAGCATGATAAAGAAGATTCAAAGAGAGTGAGATGCCAGCTACTTTCATTCAGTCAGTAGCTTCAATCATTTCTGGACGTTTTTCAATGGTAAAAATCAATGAATATTGTAAATGCACAAACAGTAATTTCTCCACATTGCAAGGTGCAATTCTGAAATTTTTTGCTTTTTCCTGCTCCTCTTAGCATGATAAAGAAGATTCAAAGAGAGTAAGATGCCAGCTCCTTTCATTCAGTCAGTAGCTTCAAACATTTCTGGTATATGAATAACATGATGTTTTTCAATGGCAAAAATCAATGAATATTGTAAATGCACAAACAGTAATTTCTCCGCATTGCAAGGTGCAATTCTGAAATTTTTTGCTTTTTCCTGCTCCTCTTAGCATGATAAAGAAGATTCAAAGAGAGTGAGATGAAAGCTCCTTTCATTCAGTCAGTAGCTTCAATCATTTCTGGATGTTTTTCAATGGCAAAAATCAATGAATATTGTAAATGCACAAACTGTAATTTCTCCGCATTGCAAGGTGCAATTCTGAAATTTTTTGCTTTTTCCTGCTCCTCTTAGCATGATAAAGAAGATTCAAAGAGAGTGAGATGCCAGCTCCTTTCATTCAGTCAGTAGCTTCAATCATTTCTGGACGTTTTTCAATGGCAAAAACCAATGAATATTGTAAATGCACAAACAGTAATTTCTCCGCATTGCAAGGTGCAATTCTGAAATTTTTTGCTTTTTCCTGCTCCTCTTAGCATGATAAAGAAGATTCAAAGAGAGTGAGATGCCAGCTCCTTTCATTCAGTCAGTACCTTCAATCATTTCTGGACGTTTTTCAATGGCAAAAATCAATGAATATTGTAAATGCACAAACAGTAATTTCTCCGCATTGCAAGGTGCAATTCTGAAATTTTTTGCTTTTTCCCGCTCCTCTTAGCATGATAAAGAAGATTCAAAGAGAGTGAGGTGCCAGCTCCTTTCATTCAGTCAGTAGCTTCAAACATTTCTGGTATATGAATAACATGTTTTTCAATGGCAAAAATCAATGAATATTGTAAATGCACAAACAGTAATTTCTCCGCATTGCAAGGTGCAATTCTGAAATTTTTTGCTTTTTCCTGCTCCTCTTAGCATGATAAAGAAGATTCAAAGAGAGTGAGATGCCAGCTCCTTTCATTCAGTCAGTAGCTTCAATCATTTCTGGACGTTTTTCAATGGCAAAAATCAATGAATATTGTAAATGCACAAACAGTAATTTCTCCGCATTGCAAGGTGCAATTCTGAAATTTTTTGCTTTTTCCTGCTCCTCTTAGCATGATAAAGAAGATTCAAAGAGAGTGAGATGTCAGCTCCTTTCATTCAGTCAGTAGCTTCAAACATTTCTGGTACATGAATAACATGATGTTTTTCAATGGCAAAAATCAATGAATATTGTAAATGCACAAACAGTAATTTCTCCGCATTGCAAGGTGCAATTCTGAAATTTTTTGCTTTTTCCTGCTCCTCTTAGCATGATAAAGAAGATTCAAAGAGAGTGAGATGTCAGCTCCTTTCATTCAGTCAGTAGCTTCAAACATTTCTGGTATATGAATAACATGATGTTTTTCAATGGCAAAAATCAATGAATATTGTAAATGCACAAACAGTAATTTCTCCGCATTGCAAGGTGCAATTCTGAAATTTTTTGCTTTTTCCTGCTCCTCTTAGCATGATAAAGAAGATTCAAAGAGAGTGAGATGTCAGCTCCTTTCATTCAGTCAGTAGCTTCAAACATTTCTGGTATATGAATAACATGATGTTTTTCAATGGCAAAAATCAATGAATATTGTAAATGCACAAACAATAATTTCTCCGCATTGCAAGGTGCAATTCTGAAATTTTTTGCTTTTTCCTGCTCCTCTTAGCATGATAAAGAAGATTCAAAGAGAGTGAGATGCCAGCTCCTTTCATTCAATCAGTAGCTTCAATCATTTCTGGATGTTTTTCAATGGCAAAAATCAATGAATATTGTAAATGCACAAACTGTAATTTCTCCGCATTGCAAGGTGCAATTCTGAAATTTTTTGCTTTTTCCTGCTCCTCTTAGCATGATAAAGAAGATTCAAAGAGAGTGAGATGCCAGCTCCTTTCATTCAGTCAGTAGCTTCAATCATTTCTGGACGTTTTTCAATGGCAAAAACCAATGAATATTGTAAATGCACAAACAGTAATTTCTCCGCATTGCAAGGTGCAATTCTGAAATTTTTTGCTTTTTCCTGCTCCTCTTAGCATGATAAAGAAGATTCAAAGAGAGTGAGATGCCAGCTCCTTTCATTCAGTCAGTACCTTCAATCATTTCTGGACGTTTTTCAATGGCAAAAATCAATGAATATTGTAAATGCACAAACAGTAATTTCTCCGCATTGCAAGGTGCAATTCTGAAATTTTTTGCTTTTTCCCGCTCCTCTTAGCATGATAAAGAAGATTCAAAGAGAGTGAGGTGCCAGCTCCTTTCATTCAGTCAGTAGCTTCAAACATTTCTGGTATATGAATAACATGTTTTTCAATGGCAAAAATCAATGAATATTGTAAATGCACAAACAGTAATTTCTCCGCATTGCAAGGTGCAATTCTGAAATTTTTTGCTTTTTCCTGCTCCTCTTAGCATGATAAAGAAGATTCAAAGAGAGTGAGATGCCAGCTCCTTTCATTCAGTCAGTAGCTTCAATCATTTCTGGACGTTTTTCAATGGCAAAAATCAATGAATATTGTAAATGCACAAACAGTAATTTCTCCGCATTGCAAGGTGCAATTCTGAAATTTTTTGCTTTTTCCTGCTCCTCTTAGCATGATAAAGAAGATTCAAAGAGAGTGAGATGTCAGCTCCTTTCATTCAGTCAGTAGCTTCAAACATTTCTGGTACATGAATAACATGATGTTTTTCAATGGCAAAAATCAATGAATATTGTAAATGCACAAACAGTAATTTCTCCGCATTGCAAGGTGCAATTCTGAAATTTTTTGCTTTTTCCTGCTCCTCTTAGCATGATAAAGAAGATTCAAAGAGAGTGAGATGTCAGCTCCTTTCATTCAGTCAGTAGCTTCAAACATTTCTGGTATATGAATAACATGATGTTTTTCAATGGCAAAAATCAATGAATATTGTAAATGCACAAACAGTAATTTCTCCGCATTGCAAGGTGCAATTCTGAAATTTTTTGCTTTTTCCTGCTCCTCTTAGCATGATAAAGAAGATTCAAAGAGAGTGAGATGTCAGCTCCTTTCATTCAGTCAGTAGCTTCAAACATTTCTGGTATATGAATAACATGATGTTTTTCAATGGCAAAAATCAATGAATATTGTAAATGCACAAACAATAATTTCTCCGCATTGCAAGGTGCAATTCTGAAATTTTTTGCTTTTTCCTGCTCCTCTTAGCATGATAAAGAAGATTCAAAGAGAGTGAGATGCCAGCTCCTTTCATTCAGTCAGTAGCTTCAATCATTTCTGGATGTTTTTCAATGGCAAAAATCAATGAATATTGTAAATGCACAAACAGTAATTTCTCCGCATTGCAAGGTGCAATTCTGAAATTTTTTGCTTTTTCCTGCTCCTCTTAGCATGATAAAGAAGATTCAAAGAGAGTGAGATGCCAGCTCCTTTCGTTCAGTCAGTAGCTTCAATCATTTCTGGACGTTTTTCAATGGCAAAAATCATTGAATATTATAAATGCATGATAAAGAAGATTCAAAGAGAGTGAGATGCCAGCTCCTTTCATTCAGTCAGTAGCTTCAATCATTTCTGGTATATGAATAACATGATGTTTTTCAATAGCAAAAATCAATGAATATTGTAAATGCACAAACAGTAATTTCTCCGCATTGCAAGGTGCAATTCTGAAATTTTTTGCTTTTTCCTGCTCCTCTTAGCATGATAAAGAAGATTCAAAGAGAGTGAGATGCCAGCTCCTTTCATTCAGTCAGTAGCTTCAATCATTTCTGGACGTTTTTCAATGGCAAAAATCAATGAATATTGTAAATGCACAAACAGTAATTTCTCCACATTGCAAGGTGCAATTCTGAAATTTTTTGCTTTTTCCTGCTCCTCTTAGCATGATAAACAAGATTCAAAGAGAGTGAGATGCCAGCTCCTTTCATTCAGTCAGTAGCTTCAATCATTTCTGGACGTTTTTCAATGGCAAAAATCATTGAATATTGTAAATGCACAAACAGTAATTTCTCCGCATTGCAAGGTGCAATTCTGAAATTTTTTACTTTTTCCTGCTCCTCTTAGCATGATAAAGAAGATTCAAAGAGAGTGAGATGCCAGCTCCTTTCATTCAGTCAGTAGCTTCAATCATTTCTGGACGTTTTTCAATGGCAAAAATCAATGAATATTGTAAATGCACAAACAGTAATTTCTCCGCATTGCAAGGTGCAATTCTGAAATTTTTTGCTTTTTCCTGCTCCTCTTAGCATGATAAAGAAGATTCAAAGAGAGTGAGATGCCAGCTCCTTTCCTTCAGTCAGTAGCTTCAATCATTTCTGGTATATGAATAACATGATGTTTTTCAATGGCAAAAATCAATGAATTTTGTAAATGCACAAACAGTAATTTCTCCGCATTGCAAGGCGCAATTCTGAAATTTTTTGCTGTTTCCTGCTCCTCTTAGCATGATAAAGAAGATTCAAAGAGAGTGAGATACCAGCTCCTTTCATTCAGTCAGTAGCTTCAATCATTTCTGGACATTTTTCAATGGCAAAAATCAATGAATATTGTAAATGCACAAACAGTAATTTCTCCGCATTGCAAGGTGCAATTCTGAAATTTTTTGCTTTTTCCTGCTCCTCTTAGTATGATAAAGAAGATTCAAAGAGAGTGAGATGCCAGCTCCTTTCATTCAGTCAGTAGCTTCAATCATTTCTGGACGTTTTTCAATGGCAAAAATCAATGAATATTGTAAATGCACAAACAGTAATTTCTCCGCATTGCAAGGTGCAATTCTGAAATTTTTTGCTTTTTCCTGCTCCTCTTAGCATGATAAAGAAGATTCAAAGAGAGTGAGATGCCAGCTCCTTTCATTCAGTCAGTAGCTTCAATCATTTCTGGATGTTTTTCAATGGCAAAAATCAATGAATATTGTAAATGCACAAACTGTAATTTCTCCGCATTGCAAGGTGCAATTCTGAAATTTTTTGCTTTTTCCTGCTCCTCTTAGCATGATAAAGAAGATTCAAAGAGAGTGAGATTCCAGCTCCTTTCATTCAGTCAGTAGCTTCAATCATTTCTGGACGTTTTTCAATGGCAAAAATCAATGAATATTGTAAATGCACAAACAGTAATTTCTCCGCATTGCAAGGTGCAATTCTGAAATTTTTTGCTTTTTCCTGCTCCTCTTAGCATGATAAAGAAGATTCAAAGAGAGTGAGATGCCAGCTCCTTTCATTCAGTCAGTAGCTTCAAACATTTCTGGTATATGAATAACATGATGTTTTTCAATGGCAAAAATCAATGAATATTGTAAATGCACAAACAGTAATTTCTCCGCATTGCAAGGTGCAAGTCTGAAATTTTTTGCTTTTTCCTGCTCCTCTTAGCATGATAAAGAAGATTCAAAGAGAGTGAGATGCCAGCTCCTTTCATTCAATCAGTAGCTTCAAACATTTCTGGTATATGAATAACATGATGTTTTTCAATGGCAAAAATCAATGAATATTGTAAATGCACAAACAGTAATTTCTCCGCATTGCAAGGTGCAAGTCTGAAATTTTTTGCTTTATCCTGCTCCTCTTAGCATGATAAAGAAGATTCAAAGAGAGTGAGATGCCAGCTCCTTTCATTCAGTCAGTAGCTTCAATCATTTCTGGTATATGAATAACATGATGTTTTTCAATGGCAAAAATCAATGAATATTGTAAATGCACAAACAGTAATTTCTCCGCATTGCAAGGTGCAATTCTGAAATTTTTTGCTTTTTCCTGCTCCTCTTAGCATGATAAAGAAGATTCAAAGAGAGTGAGATGCCAGCTCCTTTCATTCAGTCAGTAGCTTCAAACATTTCTGGTATATGAATAACATGATGTTTTTCAATGGCAAAAATCAATGAATATTGTAAATGCACAAACAGTAATTTCTCCGCATTGCAAGGTGCAATTCTGAAATTTTTTGCTTTTTCCTGCTCCTCTTAGCATGATAAAGAAGATTCAAAGAGAGTGAGATGCCAGCTCCTTTCATTCAGTCAGTAGCTTCAAACATTTCTGGTATATGAATAACATGATGTTTTTCAATGGCAAAAATCAATGAATATTGTAAATGCACAAACAGTAATTTCTCCGCATTGCAAGGTGCAATTCTGAAAATTTTTGCTTTTTCCTGCTCCTCTTAGCATGATAAAGAAGTTTCAAAGAGAGTGAGATGCCAGCTCCTTTCATTCAGTCAGTAGCTTCAATAATTTCTGGACGTTTTTCAATGGCAAAAATCAATGAATATTGTAAATGCACAAACAGTAATTTCTCCGCATTGCAAGGTGCAATTCTGAAATTTTTTGCTTTTTCCTGCTCCTCTTAGCATGATAAACAAGATTCAAAGAGAGTGAGATGCCAGCTCCTTTCATTCAGTCAGTAGCTTCAATCATTTCTGGACATTTTTCAATGGCAAAAATCAATGAATATTGTAAATGCACAAACAGTAATTTATCCGCATTGCAAGGTGCAATTCTGAAATTTTTTGCTTTTTCCTGCTCCTCTTAGCATGATAAAGAAGATTCAAAGAGAGTGAGATGCCAGCTCCTTTCATTCAGTCAGTAGCTTCAAACATTTCTGGTATATGAATAACATGATGTTTTTCAATGGCAAAAATCAATGAATATTATAAATGCATGATAAAGAAGATTCAAAGAGAGTGAGATGCCAGCTCCTTTCATTCAGTCAGTAGCTTCAATCATTTCTGGTATATGAATAACATGATGTTTTTCAATAGCAAAAATCAATGAATATTGTAAATGCACAAACAGTAATTTCTCCGCATTGCAAGGTGCAATTCTGAAATTTTTTGCTTTTTCCTGCTCCTCTTAGCATGATAAAGAAGATTCAAAGAGAGTGAGATGCCAGCTCCTTTCATTCAGTCAGTAGCTTCAATCATTTCTGGACGTTTTTCAATGGCAAAAATCAATGAATATTGTAAATGCACAAACAGTAATTTCTCCACATTGCAAGGTGCAATTCTGAAATTTTTTGCTTTTTCCTGCTCCTCTTAGCATGATAAACAAGATTCAAAGAGAGTGAGATGCCAGCTCCTTTCATTCAGTCAGTAGCTTCAATCATTTCTGGACGTTTTTCAATGGCAAAAATCATTGAATATTGTAAATGCACAAACAGTAATTTCTCCGCATTGCAAGGTGCAATTCTGAAATTTTTTACTTTTTCCTGCTCCTCTTAGCATGATAAAGAAGATTCAAAGAGAGTGAGATGCCAGCTCCTTTCATTCAGTCAGTAGCTTCAATCATTTCTGGACGTTTTTCAATGGCAAAAATCAATGAATATTGTAAATGCACAAACAGTAATTTCTCCGCATTGCAAGGTGCAATTCTGAAATTTTTTGCTTTTTCCTGCTCCTCTTAGCATGATAAAGAAGATTCAAAGAGAGTGAGATGCCAGCTCCTTTCCTTCAGTCAGTAGCTTCAATCATTTCTGGTATATGAATAACATGATGTTTTTCAATGGCAAAAATCAATGAATTTTGTAAATGCACAAACAGTAATTTCTCCGCATTGCAAGGCGCAATTCTGAAATTTTTTGCTTTTTCCTGCTCCTCTTAGCATGATAAAGAAGATTCAAAGAGAGTGAGATGCCAGCTCCTTTCATTCAGTCAGTAGCTTCAATCATTTCTGGACATTTTTCAATGGCAAAAATCAATGAATATTGTAAATGCACAAACAGTAATTTCTCCGCATTGCAAGGTGCAATTCTGAAATTTTTTGCTTTTTCCTGCTCCTCTTAGCATGATAAAGAAGATTCAAAGAGAGTGAGATGCCAGCTCCTTTCATTCAGTCAGTAGCTTCAATCATTTCTGGACGTTTTTCAATGGCAAAAATCAATGAATATTGTAAATGCACAAACAGTAATTTCTCCGCATTGCAAGGTGCAATTCTGAAATTTTTTGCTTTTTCCTGCTCCTCTTAGCATGATAAAGAAGATTCAAAGAGAGTGAGGTGCCAGCTCCTTTCATTCAGTCAGGAGCTTCAAACATTTCTGGTATATGAATAACATGTTTTTCAATGGCAAAAATCAATGAATATTGTAAATGCACAAACAGTAATTTCTCCGCATTGCAAGGTGCAATTCTGAAATTTTTTGCTTTTTCCTGCTCCTCTTAGCATGATAAAGAAGATTCAAAGAGAGTGAGATGCCAGCTCCTTTCATTCAGTCAGTAGCTTCAATCATTTCTGGATGTTTTTCAATGGCAAAAATCAATGAATATTGTAAATGCACAAACTGTAATTTCTCCGCATTGCAAGGTGCAATTCTGAAATTTTTTGCTTTTTCCTGCTCCTCTTAGCATGATAAAGAAGATTCAAAGAGAGTGAGATTCCAGCTCCTTTCATTCAGTCAGTAGCTTCAATCATTTCTGGACGTTTTTCAATGGCAAAAATCAATGAATATTGTAAATGCACAAACAGTAATTTCTCCGCATTGCAAGGTGCAATTCTGAAATTTTTTGCTTTTTCCTGCTCCTCTTAGCATGATAAAGAAGATTCAAAGAGAGTGAGATGCCAGCTCCTTTCATTCAGTCAGTAGCTTCAAACATTTCTGGTATATGAATAACATGATGTTTTTCAATGGCAAAAATCAATGAATATTGTAAATGCACAAACAGTAATTTCTCCGCATTGCAAGGTGCAAGTCTGAAATTTTTTGCTTTTTCCTGCTCCTCTTAGCATGATAAAGAAGATTCAAAGAGAGTGAGATGCCAGCTCCTTTCATTCAATCAGTAGCTTCAAACATTTCTGGTATATGAATAACATGATGTTTTTCAATGGCAAAAATCAATGAATATTGTAAATGCACAAACAGTAATTTCTCCGCATTGCAAGGTGCAATTCTGAAATTTTTTGCTTTTTCCTGCTCCTCTTAGCATGATAAAGAAGATTCAAAGAGAGTGAGATGCCAGCTCCTTTCATTCAGTCAGTAGCTTCAAACATTTCTGGTATATGAATAACATGATGTTTTTCAATGGCAAAAATCAATGAATATTGTAAATGCACAAACAGTAATTTCTCCGCATTGCAAGGTGCAATTCTGAAATTTTTTGCTTTTTCCTGCTCCTCTTAGCATGATAAAGAAGATTCAAAGAGAGTGAGATGCCAGCTCCTTTCATTCAGTCAGTAGCTTCAAACATTTCTGGTATATGAATAACATGATGTTTTTCAATGGCAAAAATCAATGAATATTGTAAATGCACAAACAGTAATTTCTCCGCATTGCAAGGTGCAATTCTGAAATTTTTTGCTTTTTCCTGCTCCTCTTAGCATGATAAAGAAGATTCAAAGAGAGTGAGATGCCAGCTCCTTTCATTCAGTCAGTAGCTTCAAACATTTCTGGTATATGAATAACATGATGTTTTTCAATGGCAAAAATCAATGAATATTGTAAATGCACAAACAGTAATTTCTCCGCATTGCAAGGTGCAATTCTGAAATTTTTTGCTTTTTCCTGCTCCTCTTAGCATGATAAAGAAGATTCAAAGAGAGTGAGATGCCAGCTCCTTTCATTCAGTCAGTAGCTTCAATCATTTCTGGACGTTTTTCAATGGCAAAAATCAATGAATATTGTAAATGCACAAACAGTAATTTCTCCGCATTGCAAGGTGCAATTCTGAAATTTTTTGCTTTTTCCTGCTCCTCTTAGCATTATGAAGAAGATTCAAAGAGAGTGAGATGCCAGCTCCTTTCATTCAGTCAGTAGCTTCAAACATTTCTGGTATATGAATAACATGATGTTTTTCAATGGCAAAAATCAATGAATATTGTAAATGCACAAACAGTAATTTCTCCGCATTGCAAGGTGCAATTCTGAAATTTTTTGCTTTTTCCTGCTCCTCTTAGCATGATAAAGAAGATTCAAAGAGAGTGAGATGCCAGCTCCTTTCATTCAGTCAGTAGCTTCAATCATTTCTGGACGTTTTTCAATGGCAAAAATCAATGAATATTGTAAATGCACAAACAGTAATTTCTCCGCATTGCAAGGTGCAATTCTGAAATTTTTTGCTTTTTCCTGCTCCTCTTAGCATTATGAAGAAGATTCAAAGAGAGTGAGATGCCAGCTCCTTTCATTCAGTCAGTAGCTTCAAACATTTCTGGTATATGAATAACATGATGATTTTCAATGGCAAAAATCAATGAATATTGTAAATGCACAAACAGTAATTTCTCCGCATTGCAAGGTGCAATTCTGAAATTTTTTGCTTTTTCCTGCTCCTCTTAGCATGATAAAGAAGATTCAAAGAGAGTGAGATGCCAGCTCCTTTCGTTCAGTCAGTAGCTTCAATCATTTCTGGACGTTTTTCAATGGCAAAAATCATTGAATATTGTAAATGCACAAACAGTAATTTCTCCGCATTGCAAGGTGCAATTCTGAAATTTTTTACTTTTTCCTGCTCCTCTTAGCATGATAAAAAAGATTCAAAGAGTGTGAGATGCCAGCTCCTTTCATTCAGTCAGTAGCTTCAATCATTTCTGGTATATGAATAACATGATGTTTTTCAATGGCAAAAATCAATGAATATTGTAAATGCACAAACAGTAATTTCTCCGCATTGCAAGGTGCAAGTCTGAAATTTTTTGCTTTTTCCTGCTCCTCTTAGCATGATAAAGAAGATTCAAAGAGAGTGAGATGCCAGCTCCTTTCATTCAATCAGTAGCTTCAAACATTTCTGGTATATGAATAACATGATGTTTTTCAATGGCAAAAATCAATGAATATTGTAAATGCACAAACAGTAATTTCTCCGCATTGCAAGGTGCAAGTCTGAAATTTTTTGCTTTATCCTGCTCCTCTTAGCATGATAAAGAAGATTCAAAGAGAGTGAGATGCCAGCTCCTTTCATTCAGTCAGTAGCTTCAATCATTTCTGGTATATGAATAACATGATGTTTTTCAATGGCAAAAATCAATGAATATTGTAAATGCACAAACAGTAATTTCTCCGCATTGCAAGGTGCAATTCTGAAATTTTTTGCTTTTTCCTGCTCCTCTTAGCATGATAAAGAAGATTCAAAGAGAGTGAGATGCCAGCTCCTTTCATTCAGTCAGTAGCTTCAAACATTTCTGGTATATGAATAACGATGTTTTTCAATGGCAAAAATCAATGAATATTGTAAATGCACAAACAGTAATTTCTCCGCATTGCAAGGTGCAATTCTGAAATTTTTTGCTTTTTCCTGCTCCTCTTAGCATGATAAAGAAGATTCAAAGAGAGTGAGATGCCAGCTCCTTTCATTCAGTCAGTAGCTTCAATCATTTCTGGACGTTTTTCAATGGCAAAAATCAATGAATATTGTAAATGCACAAACAGTAATTTCTCCGCATTGCAAGGTGCAATTCTGAAAATTTTTGCTTTTTCCTGCTCCTCTTAGCATGATAAAGAAGTTTCAAAGAGAGTGAGATGCCAGCTCCTTTCATTCAGTCAGTAGCTTCAATAATTTCTGGACGTTTTTCAATGGCAAAAATCAATGAATATTGTAAATGCACAAACAGTAATTTCTCCGCATTGCAAGGTGCAATTCTGAAATTTTTTGCTTTTTCCTGCTCCTCTTAGCATGATAAACAAGATTCAAAGAGAGTGAGATGCCAGCTCCTTTCATTCAGTCAGTAGCTTCAATCATTTCTGGACATTTTTCAATGGCAAAAATCAATGAATATTGTAAATGCACAAACAGTAATTTATCCGCATTGCAAGGTGCAATTCTGAAATTTTTTGCTTTTTCCTGCTCCTCTTAGCATGATAAAGAAGATTCAAAGAGAGTGAGATGCCAGCTCCTTTCATTCAGTCAGTAGCTTCAAACATTTCTGGTATATGAATAACATGATGTTTTTCAATGGCAAAAATCAATGAATATTGTAAATGCACAAACAGTAATTTCTCCGCATTGCAAGGTGCAATTCTGAAATTTTTTGCTTTTTCCTGCTCCTCTTAGCATGATAAAGAAGATTCAAAGAGAGTGAGATGCCAGCTCCTTTCATTCAGTCAGTAGCTTCAATCATTTCTGGACGTTTTTCAATGGCAAAAATCAATGAATATTGTAAATGCACAAACAGTAATTTCTCCGCATTGCAAGGTGCAATTCTGAAATTTTTTGCTTTTTCCTGCTCCTCTTAGCATGATAAAGAAGATTCAAAGAGAGTGAGTTGCCAGCTTCTTTCATTCAGTCAGTAGCTTCAAACATTTCTGGGATATGAATAACATGATGTTTTTCAATGGCAAAAATCAATGAATATTGTAAATGCACAAACAGTAATTTCTCCGCATTGCAAGGTGCAATTCTGAAAATTTTTGCTTTTTCCTGCTCCTCTTAGCATGATAAAGAAGATTCAAAGAGAGTGAGATGCCAGCTCCTTTCATTCAGTCAGTAGCTTCAATCATTTCTGGACGTTTTTCAATGGCAAAAATCAATGAATATTGTAAATGCACAAACAGTAATTTCTCCGCATTGCAAGGTGCAATTCTGAAATTTTTTGCTTTTTCCTGCTCCTCTTAGCATGATAAAGAAGATTCAAAGAGAGTGAGATGCCAGCTCCTTTCATTCAGTCAGTAGCTTCAATCATTTCTGGACGTTTTTCAATGGCAAAAATCAATGAATATTGTAAATGCACAAACAGTAATTTCTCCGCATTGCAAGGTGCAATTCTGAAATTTTTTGCTTTTTCCTGCTCCTCTTAGCATGATAAAGAAGATTCAAAGAGAGTGAGATGCCAGCTCCTTTCATTCAGTCAGTAGCTTCAATCATTTCTGGTATATGAATAACATGATGTTTTTCAATGGCAAAAATCAATGAATATTGTAAATGCACAAACAGTAATTTCTCCGCATTGCAAGTTGCAATTCTGAAATTTTTTGCTTTTTCCTGCTCCTCTTAGCATGATAAAGAAGATTCAAAGAGAGTGAGATGCCAGCTCCTTTCATTCAGTCAGTAGCTTCAATCATTTCTGGACGTTTTTCAATGGCAAAAATCAATGAATATTGTAAATGCACAAACAGTAATTTCTCCGCATTGCAAGGTGCAATTCTGAAATTTTTTGCTTTTTCCTGCTCCTCTTAGCATGATAAAGAAGATTCAAAGAGAGTGAGATGCCAGCTCCTTTCATTCAGTCAGTAGCTTCAATCATTTCTGGATGTTTTTCAATGGCAAAAATCAATGAATATTGTAAATGCACAAACAGTAATTTCTCCGCATTGCAAGGTGCAATTCTGAAATTTTTTGCTTTTTCCTGCTCCTCTTAGCATGATAAAGAAGATTCAAAGAGAGTGAGATGCCAGCTCCTTTCATTCAGTCAGTAGCTTCAATCATTTCTGGTATATGAATAACATGATGTTTTTCAATGGCAAAAATCAATGAATATTGTAAATGCACAAACAGTAATATCTCCACATTGCAAGGTGCAATTCTGAAATTTTTTGCTTTTTCCTGTTAATCCTAGCATGATAAAGAAGATTCAAAGAGAGTGAGATGCCAGCTCCTTTCATTCAGTCAGTAGCTTCAAACATTTCTGGTATATGAAAAACGTTTTTCAATGGCAAAAATCAATGAATATTGTAAATGCACAAACAGTAATATCTCCACATTGCAAGGTGCAATTCTGAAATTTTTTGCTTTTTCCTGCTAATCCTAGCATGATAAAGAAGATTCAAAGAGAGTGAGATGCCAGCTCCTTTCATTCAGTCAGTAGCTTCAAACATTTCTGGTATATGAAAAACATGTTTTTCAATGGCAAAAATCAATGAATATTGTAAATGCACAAACAGTAATATCTCCACATTGCAAGGTGCAATTCTGAAATTTTTTGCTTTTTCCTGCTAATCCTAGCATGATAAAGAAGATTCAAAGAGAGTGAGATGCCAGCTCCTTTCATTCAGTCAGTAGCTTCAAACATTTCTGGACGTTTTTCAATGGCAAAAATCAATGAATATTGTAAATGCACAAACAGTAATATCTCCACATTGCAAGGTGCAATTCTGAAATTTTTTGCTTTTTCCTGTTAATCCTAGCATGATAAAGAAGATTCAAAGAGAGTGAGATGCCAGCTCCTTTCATTCAGTCAGTAGCTTCAAACATTTCTGGTATATGAAAAACATGTTTTTCAATGGCAAAAATCAATGAATATTGTAAATGCACAAACAGTAATATCTCCACATTGCAAGGTGAAATTCTGAAATTTTTTGCTTTTTCCTGTTAATCCTAGCATGATAAAGAAGATTCAAAGAGAGTGAGATGCCAGCTCCTTTCATTCAGTCAGTAGCTTCAAACATTTCTGGTATATGAAAAACATGTTTTTCAATGGCAAAAATCAATGAATATTGTAAATGCACAAACAGTAATATCTCCACATTGCAAGGTGCAATTCTGAAATTTTTTGCTTTTTCCTGCTAATCCTAGCATGATAAAGAAGATTCAAAGAGAGTGAGATGCCAGCTCCTTTCATTCAGTCAGTAGCTTCAAACATTTCTGGACGTTTTTCAATGGCAAAAATCAATGAATATTGTAAATGCACAAACAGTAATATCTCCACATTGCAAGGTGCAATTCTGAAATTTTTTGCTTTTTCCTGTTAATCCTAGCATGATAAAGAAGATTCAAAGAGAGTGAGATGCCAGCTCCTTTCATTCAGTCAGTAGCTTCAAACATTTCTGGTATATGAAAAACATGTTTTTCAATGGCAAAAATCAATGAATATTGTAAATGCACAAACAGTAATATCTCCACATTGCAAGGTGCAATTCTGAAATTTTTTGCTTTTTCCTGCTAATCCTAGCATGATAAAGAAGATTCAAAGAGAGTGAGATGCCAGCTCCTTTCATTCAGTCAGTAGCTTCAAACATTTCTGGTATATGAAAAACATGTTTTTCAATGGCAAAAATCAATGAATATTGTAAATGCACAAACAGTAATATCTCCACATTGCAAGGTGCAATTCTGAAATTTTTTGCTTTTTCCTGCTAATCCTAGCATGATAAAGAAGATTCAAAGAGAGTGAGATGCCAGCTCCTTTCATTCAGTCAGTAGCTTCAAACATTTCTGGACGTTTTTCAATGGCAAAAATCAATGAATATTGTAAATGCACAAACAGTAATATCTCCACATTGCAAGGTGCAATTCTGAAATTTTTTGCTTTTTCCTGTTAATCCTAGCATGATAAAGAAGATTCAAAGAGAGTGAGATGCCAGCTCCTTTCATTCAGTCAGTAGCTTCAAACATTTCTGGACGTTTTTCAATGGCAAAAATCAATGAATATTGTAAATGCACAAACAGTAATATCTCCACATTGCAAGGTGCAATTCTGAAATTTTTTGCTTTTTCCTGTTAATCCTAGCATGATAAAGAAGATTCAAAGAGAGTGAGATGCCAGCTCCTTTCATTCAGTCAGTAGCTTCAAACATTTCTGGTATATGAAAAACATGTTTTTCAATGGCAAAAATCAATGAATATTGTAAATGCACAAACAGTAATATCTCCACATTGCAAGGTGCAATTCTGAAATTTTTTGCTTTTTCCTGTTAACCCTAGCATGATAAAGAAGATTCAAAGAGAGTGAGATGCCAGCTCCTTTCATTCAGTCAGTAGCTTCAAACATTTCTGGTATATGAAAAACATGTTTTTCAATGGCAAAAATCAATGAATATTTTAAATGCACAAACAGTAATATCTCCACATTGCAAGGTGCAATTCTGAAATTTTTTGCTTTTTCCTGCTAATCCTAGCATGATAAAGAAGATTCAAAGAGAGTGAGATGCCAGCTCCTTTCATTCAGTCAGTAGCTTCAAACATTTCTGGACGTTTTTCAATGGCAAAAATCAATGAATATTGTAAATGCACAAACAGTAATATCTCCACATTGCAAGGTGCAATTCTGAAATTTTTTGCTTTTTCCTGTTAATCCTAGCATGATAAAGAAGATTCAAAGAGAGTGAGATGCCAGCTCCTTTCATTCAGTCAGTAGCTTCAAACATTTCTGGTATATGAAAAACATGTTTTTCAATGGCAAAAATCAATGAATATTGTAAATGCACAAACAGTAATATCTCCACATTGCAAGGTGAAATTCTGAAATTTTTTGCTTTTTCCTGTTAATCCTAGCATGATAAAGAAGATTCAAAGAGAGTGAGATGCCAGCTCCTTTCATTCAGTCAGTAGCTTCAAACATTTCTGGTATATGAAAAACATGTTTTTCAATGTCAAAAATCAATGAATATTGTAAATGCACAAACAGTAATATCTCCACATTGCAAGGTGCAATTCTGAAATTTTTTGCTTTTTCCTGCTAATCCTAGCATGATAAAGAAGATTCAAAGAGAGTGAGATGCCAGCTCCTTTCATTCAGTCAGTAGCTTCAATCATTTCTGGACATTTTTCAATGGCAAAAATCAATGAATATTGTAAATGCACAAACAGTAATTTCTCCGCATTGCAAGGTGCAATTCTGAAATTTTTTGCTTTTTCCTGCTCCTCTTAGCATGATAAAGAAGATTCAAAGAGAGTGAGATGACAGCTCCTTTCATTCAGTCAGTAGCTTCAATCATTTCTGGACGTTTTTCAATGGCAAAAATCAATGAATATTGTAAATGCACAAACAGTAATTTCTCCGCATTGCAAGGTGCAATTCTGAAATTTTTTGCTTTTTCCTGCTCCTCTTAGCATGATAAAGAAGATTCAAAGAGAGTGAGATGCCAGCTCCTTTCATTCAGTCAGTAGCTTCAAACATTTCTGGTATATGAAAAACATGTTTTTCAATGGCAAAAATCAATGAATATTGTAAATGCACAAACAGTAATATCTCCACATTGCAAGGTGCAATTCTGAAATTCTTTGCTTTTTCCTGCTAATCCTAGCTTGATAAAGAAGATTCAAAGAGAGTGAGATGCCAGCTCCTTTCATTCAGTCAGTAGCTTCAAACATTCCTGGTATATGAAAGACATGTTTTTCAATGGCAAAAATCAATGAATATTGTAAATGCACAAACAGTAATATCTCCACATTGCAAGGTGCAATTCTGAAATTTTTAGCTTTTTCCTGTTAATCCTAGCATGATAAAGAAGATTCAAAGAGAGTGAGATGCCAGCTCCTTTCATTCAGTCAGTAGCTTCAAACATTTCTGGACGTTTTTCAATGGCAAAAATCAATGAATATTGTAAATGCACAAACAGTAATATCTCCACATTGCAAGGTGCAATTCTGAAATTTTTTGCTTTTTCCTGTTAATCCTAGCATGATAAAGAAGATTCAAAGAGAGTGAGATGCCAGCTCCTTTCATTCAGTCAGTAGCTTCAAACATTTCTGGTATATGAAAAACATGTTTTTCAATGGCAAAAATCAATGAATATTGTAAATGCACAAACAGTAATATCTCCACATTGCAAGGTGCAATTCTGAAATTTTTTGCTTTTTCCTGCTAATCCTAGCATGATAAAGAAGATTCAAAGAGAGTGAGATGCCAGCTCCTTTCATTCAGTCAGTAGCTTCAAACATTTCTGGTATATGAAAAACATGTTTTTCAATGGCAAAAATCAATGAATATTGTAAATGCACAAACAGTAATATCTCCACATTGCAAGGTGCAATTCTGAAATTTTTTGCTTTTTCCTGCTAATCCTAGCATGATAAAGAAGATTCAAAGAGAGTGAGATGCCAGCTCCTTTCATTCAGTCAGTAGCTTCAAACATTTCTGGACGTTTTTCAATGGCAAAAATCAATGAATATTGTAAATGCACAAACAGTAATATCTCCACATTGCAAGGTGCAATTCTGAAATTTTTTGCTTTTTCCTGTTAATCCTAGCATGATAAAGAATATTCAAAGAGAGTGAGATGCCAGCTCCTTTCATTCAGTCAGTAGCTTCAAACATTTCTGGACGTTTTTCAATGGCAAAAATCAATGAATATTGTAAATGCACAAACAGTAATATCTCCACATTGCAAGGTGCAATTCTGAAATTTTTTGCTTTTTCCTGTTAATCCTAGCATGATAAAGAAGATTCAAAGAGAGTGAGATGCCAGCTCCTTTCATTCAGTCAGTAGCTTCAAACATTTCTGGTATATGAAAAACATGTTTTTCAATGGCAAAAATCAATGAATATTGTAAATGCACAAACAGTAATATCTCCACATTGCAAGGTGCAATTCTGAAATTTTTTGCTTTTTCCTGTTAATCCTAGCATGATAAAGAAGATTCAAAGAGAGTGAGATGCCAGCTCCTTTCATTCAGTCAGTAGCTTCAAACATTTCTGGTATATGAAAAACATGTTTTTCAATGGCAAAAATCAATGAATATTTTAAATGCACAAACATTAATATTTCCACATTGCAAGGTGCAATTCTGAAATTTTTTGCTTTTTCCTGCTAATCCTAGCATGATAAAGAAGATTCAAAGAGAGTGAGATGCCAGCTCCTTTCATTCAGTCAGTAGCTTCAAACATTTCTGGACGTTTTTCAATGGCAAAAATCAATGAATATTGTAAATGCACAAACAGTAATATCTCCACATTGCAAGGTGCAATTCTGAAATTTTTTGCTTTTTCCTGTTAATCCTAGCATGATAAAGAAGATTCAAAGAGAGTGAGATGCCAGCTCCTTTCATTCAGTCAGTAGCTTCAAACATTTCTGGTATATGAAAAACATGTTTTTCAATGGCAAAAATCAATGAATATTGTAAATGCACAAACAGTAATATCTCCACATTGCAAGGTGCAATTCTGAAATTTTTTGCTTTTTCCTGTTAATCCTAGCATGATAAAGAAGATTCAAAGAGAGTGACATGCCAGCTCCTTTCATTCAGTCAGTAGCTTCAAACATTTCTGGTATATGAAAAACATGTTTTTCAATGGCAAAAATCAATGAATATTGTAAATGCACAAACAGTAATATCTCCACATTGCAAGGTGCAATTCTGAAATTTTTTGCTTTTTCCTGCTAATCCTAACATGATAAAGAAGATTCAAAGAGAGTGAGATGCCAGCTCCTTTCATTCAGTCAGTAGCTTCAAACATTTCTGGACGTTTTTCAATGGCAAAAATCAATGAATATTGTAAATGCACAAACAGTAATATCTCCACATTGCAAGGTGCAATTCTGAAATTTTTTGCTTTTTCCTGTTAATCCTAGCATGATAAAGAAGATTCAAAGAGAGTGAGATGCCAGCTCCTTTCATTCAGTCAGTAGCTTCAAACATTTCTGGTATATGAAAAACATGTATTTCAATGGCAAAAATCAATGAATATTGTAAATGCACAAACAGTAATATCTCCACATTGCAAGGTGCAATTCTGAAATTTTTTGCTTTTTCCTGCTAATCCTAGCATGATAAAGAAGATTCAAAGAGAGTGAGATGCCAGCTCCTTTCATTCAGTCAGTAGCTTCAAACATTTCTGGTATATGAAAAACGCATGTTTTTCAATGGCAAAAATCAATGAATATTGTAAATGCACAAACAGTAATATCTCCACATTGCAAGGTGCAATTCTGAAATTTTTTGCTTTTTCCTGCTAATCCTAGCATGATAAAGAAGATTCAAAGAGAGTGAGATGCCAGCTCCTTTCATTCAGTCAGTAGCTTCAAACATTTCTGGTATATGAAAAACATGTTTTTCAATGGCAAAAATCAATGAATATTGTAAATGCACAAACAGTAATATCTCCACATTGCAAGGTGCAATTCTGAAATTTTTAGCTTTTTCCTGTTAATCCTAGCATGATAAAGAAGATTCAAAGAGAGTGAGATGCCAGCTCCTTTCATTCAGTCAGTAGCTTCAAACATTTCTGGACGTTTTTCAATGGCAAAAATCAATGAATATTGTAAATGCACAAACAGTAATATCTCCACATTGCAAGGTGCAATTCTGAAATTTTTTGCTTTTTCCTGTTAATCCTAGCATGATAAAGAAGATTCAAAGAGAGTGAGATGCCAGCTCCTTTCATTCAGTCAGTAGCTTCAAACATTTCTGGTATATGAAAAACGTTTTTCAATGGCAAAAATCAATGAATATTGTAAATGCACAAACAGTAATATCTCCACATTGCAAGGTGCAATTCTGAAATTTTTTGCTTTTTCCTGCTAATCCTAGCATGATAAAGAAGATTCAAAGAGAGTGAGATGCCAGCTCCTTTCATTCAGTCAGTAGCTTCAAACATTTCTGGTATATGAAAAACATGTTTTTCAATGGCAAAAATCAATGAATATTGTAAATGCACAAACAGTAATATCTCCACATTGCAAGGTGCAATTCTGAAATTTTTTGCTTTTTCCTGCTAATCCTAGCATGATAAAGAAGATTCAAAGAGAGTGAGATGCCGGCTCCTTTCATTCAGTCAGTAGCTTCAAACATTTCTGGACGTTTTTCAATGGCAAAAATCAATGAATATTGTAAATGCACAAACAGTAATATCTCCACATTGCAAGGTGCAATTCTGAAATTTTTTGCTTTTTCCTGTTAATCCTAGCATGATAAAGAAGATTCAAAGAGAGTGAGATGCCAGCTCCTTTCATTCAGTCAGTAGCTTCAAACATTTCTGGTATATGAAAAACATGTTTTTCAATGGCAAAAATCAATGAATATTGTAAATGCACAAACAGTAATATCTCCACATTGCAAGGTGCAATTCTGAAATTTTTTGCTTTTTCCTGTTAATCCTAGCATGATAAAGAAGATTCAAAGAGAGTGAGATGCCAGCTCCTTTCATTCAGTCAGTAGCTTCAAACATTTCTGGTATATGAAAAACATGTTTTTCAATGGCAAAAATCAATGAATATTGTAAATGCACAAACAGTAATATCTCCACATTGCAAGGTGAAATTCTGAAATTTTTTGCTTTTTCCTGTTAATCCTAGCATGATAAAGAAGATTCAAAGAGAGTGAGATGCCAGCTCCTTTCATTCAGTCAGTAGCTTCAAACATTTCTGGTATATGAAAAACATGTTTTTCAATGGCAAAAATCAATGAATATTGTAAATGCACAAACAGTAATATCTCCACATTGCAAGGTGCAATTCTGAAATTTTTTGCTTTTTCCTGCTAATCCTAGCATGATAAAGAAGTTTCAAAGAGAGTGAGATGCCAGCTCCTTTCATTCAGTCAGTAGCTTCAATCATTTCTGGACATTTTTCAATGGCAAAAATCAATGAATATTGTAAATGCACAAACAGTAATTTCTCCGCATTGCAAGGTGCAATTCTGAAATTTTTTGCTTTTTCCTGCTCCTCTTAGCATGATAAAGAAGATTCAAAGAGAGTGAGATGACAGCTCCTTTCATTCAGTCAGTAGCTTCAATCATTTCTGGACGTTTTTCAATGGCAAAAATCAATGAATATTGTAAATGCACAAACAGTAATTTCTCCGCATTGCAAGGTGCAATTCTGAAATTTTTTGCTTTTTCCTGCTCCTCTTAGCATGATAAAGAAGATTCAAAGAGAGTGAGGTGCCAGCTCCTTTCATTCAGTCAGGAGCTTCAAACATTTCTGGTATATGAATAACATGTTTTTCAATGGCAAAAATCAATGAATATTGTAAATGCACAAACAGTAATTTCTCCGCATTGCAAGGTGCAATTCTGAAATTTTTTGCTTTTTCCTGCTCCTCTTAGCATGATAAAGAAGATTCAAAGAGAGTGAGATGCCAGCTCCTTTCATTCAGTCAGTAGCTTCAATCATTTCTGGACGTTTTTCAATGGCAAAAATCAATGAATATTGTAAATGCACAAACAGTAATTTCTCCGCATTGGAAGGTGCAATTCTGAAATTTTTTGCTTTTTCCTGCTCCTCTTAGCATGATAAACAAGATTCAAAGAGAGTGAGATGCCAGCTCCTTTCATTCAGTCAGTAGCTTCAATCATTTCTGGACGTTTTTCAATGGCAAAAATCATTGAATATTGTAAATGCACAAACAGTAATTTCTCCGCATTGCAAGGTGCAATTCTGAAATTTTTTACTTTTTCCTGCTCCTCTTAGCATGATAAAGAAGATTCAAAGAGAGTGAGATGCCAGCTCCTTTCATTCAGTCAGTAGCTTCAATCATTTCTGGTATATGAATAACATGATGTTTTTCATTCGCAAAAATCAATGAATATTGTAAATGCACAAACAGTAATTTCTCCGCATTGCAAGGTGCAATTCTGAAATTTTTTGCTTTTTCCTGCTCCTCTTAGCATAATAAAGAAGATTCAAAGAGAGTGAGATGCCAGCTCCTTTCATTCAGTCAGTAGCTTCAATCATTTCTGGATGTTTTTCAATGGCAAAAATCAATGAATATTGTAAATGCACAAACAGTAATTTCTCCGCATTGCAAGGTGCAATTCTGAAATTTTTTGCTTTTTCCTGCTCCTCTTAGCATGATAAAGAAGATTCAAAGAGAGTGAGATGCCAGCTCCTTTCCTTCAGTCAGTAGCTTCAATCATTTCTGGTATATGAATAACATGATGTTTTTCAATGGCAAAAATCAATGAATTTTGTAAATGCACAAACAGTAATTTCTCCGCATTGCAAGGCGCAATTCTGAAATTTTTTGCTTTTTCCTGCTCCTCTTAGCATGATAAAGAAGATTCAAAGAGAGTGAGATGCCAGCTCCTTTCATTCAGTCAGTAGCTTCAATCATTTCTGGACATTTTTCAATGGCAAAAATCAATGAATATTGTAAATGCACAAACAGTAATTTCTCCGCATTGCAAGGTGCAATTCTGAAATTTTTTGCTTTTTCCTGCTCCTCTTAGCATGATAAAGAAGATTCAAAGAGAGTGAGACGCCAGCTCCTTTCATTCAGTCAGTAGCTTCAATCATTTCTGGACGTTTTTCAATGGCAAAAATCAATGAATATTGTAAATGCACAAACAGTAATTTCTCCGCATTGCAAGGTGCAATTCTGAAATTTTTTGCTTTTTCCTGCTCCTCTTAGCATGATAAAGAAGATTCAAAGAGAGTGAGATGCCAGCTCCTTTCATTCAGTCAGTACCTTCAATCATTTCTGGACGTTTTTCAATGGCAAAAATCAATGAATATTGTAAATGCACAAACAGTAATTTCTCCGCATTGCAAGGTGCAATTCTGAAATTTTTTGCTTTTTCCTGCTCCTCTTAGCATGATAAAGAAGATTCAAAGAGAGTGAGATGCCAGCTCCTTTCATTCAGTCAGTAGCTTCAATCATTTCTGGACGTTTTTCAATGGCAAAAATCAATGAATATTGTAAATGCACAAACTGTAATTTCTCCGCATTGCAAGGTGCAATTCTGAAATTTTTTGCTTTTTCCTGCTCCTCTTAGCATGATAAAGAAGATTCAAAGAGAGTGAGATGCCAGCTCCTTTCATTCTGTCAGTAGCTTCAATCATTTCTGGTATATGAATAACATGATGTTTTTCAATAGCAAAAATCAATGAATATTGTAAATGCACAAACAGTAATTTCTCCGCATTGCAAGGTGCAATTCTGAAATTTTTTGCTTTTTCCTGCTCCTCTTAGCATGATAAAGAAGATTCAAAGAGAGTGAGATGCCAGCTCCTTTCATTCAGTCAGTAGCTTCAATCATTTCTGGACATTTTTCAATGGCAAAAATCAATGAATATTGTAAATGCACAAACAGTAATTTCTCCGCATTGCAAGGTGCAATTCTGAAATTTTTTGCTTTTTCCTGCTCCTGTTAGCATGATAAACAAGATTCAAAGAGAGTGAGATGCCATCTCCTTTCATTCAGTCAGTAGCTTCAATCATTTCTGGACGTTTTTCAATGGCAAAAATCAATGAATATTGTAAATGCACAAACAGTAATTTCTCCGCATTGCAAGGTGCAATTCTGAAATTTTTTGCTTTTTCCTGCTCCTCTTAGCATGATAAAGAAGATTCAAAGAGAGTGAGATGCCAGCTCCTTTCATTCAGTCAGTAGCTTCAATCATTTCTGGTATATGAATAACATGATGTTTTTCAATGGCAAAAATCAATGAATATTGTAAATGCACAAACAGTAATTTCTCCGCATTGCAAGGTGCAATTCTGAAATTTTTTGCTTTTTCCTGCTCCTCTTAGCATGATAAAGAAGATTCAAAGAGAGTGAGATGCCAGCTCCTTTCATTCAGTCAGTAGCTTCAATCATTTCTGGACGTTTTTCAATGGCAAAAATCAATGAATATTGTAAATGCACAAACAGTAATTTCTCCGCATTGCAAGGTGCAATTCTGAAATTTTTTGCTTTTTCCTGCTCCTCTTAGCATGATAAACAAGATTCAAAGAGAGTGAGATGCCAGCTCCTTTCATTCAGTCAGTAGCTTCAATCATTTCTGGACGTTTTTCAATGGCAAAAATCATTGAATATTGTAAATGCACAAACAGTAATTTCTCCGCATTGCAAGGTGCAATTCTGAAATTTTTTACTTTTTCCTGCTCCTCTTAGCATGATAAAGAAGATTCAAAGAGAGTGAGATGCCAGCTCCTTTCATTCAGTCAGTAGCTTCAATCATTTCTGGTATATGAATAACATGATGTTTTTCAATCGCAAAAATCAATGAATATTGTAAATGCACAAACAGTAATTTCTCCGCATTGCAAGGTGCAATTCTGAAATTTTTTGCTTTTTCCTGCTCCTCTTAGCATGATAAAGAAGATTCAAAGAGAGTGAGATGCCAGCTCCTTTCATTCAGTCAGTAGCTACAATCATTTCTGGATGTTTTTCAATGGCAAAAATCAATGAATATTGTAAATGCACAAACAGTAATTTCTCCGCATTGCAAGGTGCAATTCTGAAATTTTTTGCTTTTTCCTGCTCCTCTTAGCATGATAAAGAAGATTCAAAGAGAGTGAGATGCCAGCTCCTTTCCTTCAGTCAGTAGCTTCAATCATTTCTGGTATATGAATAACATGATGTTTTTCAATGGCAAAAATCAATGAATTTTGTAAATGCACAAACAGTAATTTCTCCGCATTGCAAGGCGCAATTCTGAAATTTTTTGCTTTTTCCTGCTCCTCTTAGCATGATAAAGAAGATTCAAAGAGAGGGAGATGCCAGCTCCTTTCATTCAGTCAGTAGCTTCAATCATTTCTGGACATTTTTCAATGGCAAAAATCAATGAATATTGTAAATGCACAAACAGTAATTTCTCCGCATTGCAAGGTGCAATTCTGAAATTTTTTGCTTTTTCCTGCTCCTCTTAGCATGATAAAGAAGATTCAAAGAGAGTGAGATGCCAGCTCCTTTCATTCAGTCAGTAGCTTCAATCATTTCTGGACGTTTTTCAATGGCAAAAATCAATGAATATTGTAAATGCACAAACAGTAATTTCTCCGCATTGCAAGGTGCAATTCTGAAATTTTTTGCTTTTTCCTGCTCCTCTTAGCATGATAAAGAAGATTCAAAGAGAGTGATATGCCAGCTCCTTTCATTCAGTCAGTACCTTCAATCATTTCTGGACGTTTTTCAATGGCAAAAATCAATGAATATTGTAAATGCACAAACAGTAATTTCTCCGCATTGCAAGGTGCAATTCTGAAATTTTTTGCTTTTTCCTGCTCCTCTTAGCATGATAAAGAAGATTCAAAGAGAGTGAGATGCCAGCTCCTTTCATTCAGTCAGTAGCTTCAATCATTTCTGGACGTTTTTCAATGGCAAAAATCAATGAATATTGTAAATGCACAAACTGTAATTTCTCCGCATTGCAAGGTGCAATTCTGAAATTTTTTGCTTTTTCCTGCTCCTCTTAGCATGATAAAGAAGATTCAAAGAGAGTGAGATGCCAGCTCCTTTCATTCAGTCAGTAGCTTCAATCATTTCTGGTATATGAATAACATGATGTTTTTCAATAGCAAAAATCAATGAATATTGTAAATGCACAAACAGTAATTTCTCCGCATTGCAAGGTGCAATTCTGAAATTTTTTGCTTTTTCCTGCTCCTCTTAGCATGATAAAGAAGATTCAAAGAGAGTGAGATGCCAGCTCCTTTCATTCAGTCAGTAGCTTCAATCATTTCTGGACGTTTTTCAATGGCAAAAATCAATGAATATTGTAAATGCACAAACAGTAATTTCTCCGCATTGCAAGGTGCAATTCTGAAATTTTTTGCTTTTTCCTGCTCCTCTTAGCATGATAAAGAAGATTCAAAGAGAGTGAGATGCCAGCTCCTTTCCTTCAGTCAGTAGCTTCAATCATTTCTGGTATATGAATAACATGATGTTTTTCAATGGCAAAAATCAATGAATTTTGTAAATGCACAAAGAGTAATTTCTCCGCATTGCAAGGCGCAATTCTGAAATTTTTTGCTTTTTCCTGCTCCTCTTAGCATGATAAAGAAGATTCAAAGAGAGTGAGATGCCAGCTCCTTTCATTCAGTCAGTAGCTTCAATCATTTCTGGACATTTTTCAATGGCAAAAATCAATGAATATTGTAAATGCACAAACAGTAATTTCTCCGCATTGCAAGGTGCAATTCTGAAATTTTTTGCTTTTTCCTGCTCCTCTTAGCATGATAAAGAAGATTCAAAGAGAGTGAGATGCCAGCTCCTTTCATTCAGTCAGTAGCTTCAATCATTTCTGGACGTTTTTCAATGGCAAAAATCAATGAATATTGTAAATGCACAAACAGTAATTTCTCCGCATTGCAAGGTGCAATTCTGAAATTTTTTGCTTTTTCCTGCTCCTCTTAGCATGATAAAGAAGATTCAAAGAGAGTGAGATGCCAGCTCCTTTCATTCAGTCAGTACCTTCAATCATTTCTGGACGTTTTTCAATGGCAAAAATCAATGAATATTGTAAATGCACAAACAGTAATTTCTCCGCATTGCAAGGTGCAATTCTGAAATTTTTTGCTTTTTCCTGCTCCTCTTAGCATGATAAAGAAGATTCAAAGAGAGTGAGATGCCAGCTCCTTTCATTCAGTCAGTAGCTTCAATCATTTCTGGACGTTTTTCAATGGCAAAAATCAATGAATATTGTAAATGCACAAACTGTAATTTCTCCGCATTGCAAGGTGCAATTCTGAAATTTTTTGCTTTTTCCTGCTCCTCTTAGCATGATAAAGAAGATTCAAAGAGAGTGAGATGCCAGCTCCTTTCATTCTGTCAGTAGCTTCAATCATTTCTGGTATATGAATAACATGATGTTTTTCAATAGCAAAAATCAATGAATATTGTAAATGCACAAACAGTAATTTCTCCGCATTGCAAGGTGCAATTCTGAAATTTTTTGCTTTTTCCTGCTCCTCTTAGCATGATAAAGAAGATTCAAAGAGAGTGAGATGCCAGCTCCTTTCATTCAGTCAGTAGCTTCAATCATTTCTGGACATTTTTCAATGGCAAAAATCAATGAATATTGTAAATGCACAAACAGTAATTTCTCCGCATTGCAAGGTGCAATTCTGAAATTTTTTGCTTTTTCCTGCTCCTGTTAGCATGATAAACAAGATTCAAAGAGAGTGAGATGCCATCTCCTTTCATTCAGTCAGTAGCTTCAATCATTTCTGGACGTTTTTCAATGGCAAAAATCAATGAATATTGTAAATGCACAAACAGTAATTTCTCCGCATTGCAAGGTGCAATTCTGAAATTTTTTGCTTTTTCCTGCTCCTCTTAGCATGATAAAGAAGATTCAAAGAGAGTGAGATGCCAGCTCCTTTCATTCAGTCAGTAGCTTCAATCATTTCTGGTATATGAATAACATGATGTTTTTCAATGGCAAAAATCAATGAATATTGTAAATGCACAAACAGTAATTTCTCCGCATTGCAAGGTGCAATTCTGAAATTTTTTGCTTTTTCCTGCTCCTCTTAGCATGATAAAGAAGATTCAAAGAGAGTGAGATGCCAGCTCCTTTCATTCAGTCAGTAGCTTCAATCATTTCTGGACGTTTTTCAATGGCAAAAATCAATGAATATTGTAAATGCACAAACAGTAATTTCTCCGCATTGCAAGGTGCAATTCTGAAATTTTTTGCTTTTTCCTGCTCCTCTTAGCATGATAAACAAGATTCAAAGAGAGTGAGATGCCAGCTCCTTTCATTCAGTCAGTAGCTTCAATCATTTCTGGACGTTTTTCAATGGCAAAAATCATTGAATATTGTAAATGCACAAACAGTAATTTCTCCGCATTGCAAGGTGCAATTCTGAAATTTTTTACTTTTTCCTGCTCCTCTTAGCATGATAAAGAAGATTCAAAGAGAGTGAGATGCCAGCTCCTTTCATTCAGTCAGTAGCTTCAATCATTTCTGGTATATGAATAACATGATGTTTTTCAATCGCAAAAATCAATGAATATTGTAAATGCACAAACAGTAATTTCTCCGCATTGCAAGGTGCAATTCTGAAATTTTTTGCTTTTTCCTGCTCCTCTTAGCATGATAAAGAAGATTCAAAGAGAGTGAGATGCCAGCTCCTTTCATTCAGTCAGTAGCTACAATCATTTCTGGATGTTTTTCAATGGCAAAAATCAATGAATATTGTAAATGCACAAACAGTAATTTCTCCGCATTGCAAGGTGCAATTCTGAAATTTTTTGCTTTTTCCTGCTCCTCTTAGCATGATAAAGAAGATTCAAAGAGAGTGAGATGCCAGCTCCTTTCCTTCAGTCAGTAGCTTCAATCATTTCTGGTATATGAATAACATGATGTTTTTCAATGGCAAAAATCAATGAATTTTGTAAATGCACAAACAGTAATTTCTCCGCATTGCAAGGCGCAATTCTGAAATTTTTTGCTTTTTCCTGCTCCTCTTAGCATGGTAAAGAAGATTCAAAGAGAGGGAGATGCCAGCTCCTTTCATTCAGTCAGTAGCTTCAATCATTTCTGGACATTTTTCAATGGCAAAAATCAATGAATATTGTAAATGCACAAACAGTAATTTCTCCGCATTGCAAGGTGCAATTCTGAAATTTTTTGCTTTTTCCTGCTCCTCTTAGCATGATAAAGAAGATTCAAAAAGAGTGAGATGCCAGCTCCTTTCATTCAGTCAGTAGCTTCAATCATTTCTGGACGTTTTTCAATGGCAAAAATCAATGAATATTGTAAATGCACAAACAGTAATTTCTCCGCATTGCAAGGTGCAATTCTGAAATTTTTTGCTTTTTCCTGCTCCTCTTAGCATGATAAAGAAGATTCAAAGAGAGTGATATGCCAGCTCCTTTCATTCAGTCAGTACCTTCAATCATTTCTGGACGTTTTTCAATGGCAAAAATCAATGAATATTGTAAATGCACAAAGAGTAATTTCTCCGCATTGCAAGGTGCAATTCTGAAATTTTTTGCTTTTTCCTGCTCCTCTTAGCATGATAAAGAAGATTCAAAGAGAGTGAGATGCCAGCTCCTTTCATTCAGTCAGTAGCTTCAATCACTTCTGGACGTTTTTCAATGGCAAAAATCAATGAATATTGTAAATGCACAAACTGTAATTTCTCCGCATTGCAAGGTGCAATTCTGAAATTTTTTGCTTTTTCCTGCTCCTCTTAGCATGATAAAGAAGATTCAAAGAGAGTGAGATGCCAGCTCCTTTCATTCAGTCAGTAGCTTCAATCATTTCTGGTATATGAATAACATGATGTTTTTCAATAGCAAAAATCAATGAATATTGTAAATGCACAAACAGTAATTTCTCCGCATTGCAAGGTGCAATTCTGAAATTTTTTGCTTTTTCCTGCTCCTCTTAGCATGATAAAGAAGATTCAAAGAGAGTGAGATGCCAGCTCCTTTCATTCAGTCAGTAGCTTCAATCATTTCTGGACGTTTTTCAATGGCAAAAATCAATGAATATTGTAAATGCACAAACAGTAATTTCTCCACATTGCAAGGTGCAATTCTGAAATTTTTTGCTTTTTCCTGCTCCTCTTAGCATGATAAACAAGATTCAAAGAGAGTGAGATGCCAGCTCCTTTCATTCAGTCAGTAGCTTCAATCATTTCTGGACGTTTTTCAATGGCAAAAATCATTGAATATTGTAAATGCACAAACAGTAATTTCTCCGCATTGCAAGGTGCAATTCTGAAATTTTTTACTTTTTCCTGCTCCTCTTAGCATGATAAAGAAGATTCAAAGAGAGTGAGATGCCAGCTCCTTTCATTCAGTCAGTAGCTTCAATCATTTCTGGACGTTTTTCAATGGCAAAAATCAATGAATATTGTAAATGCACAAACAGTAATTTCTCCGCATTGCAAGGTGCAATTCTGAAATTTTTTGCTTTTTCCTGCTCCTCTTAGCATGATAAAGAAGATTCAAAGAGAGTGAGATGCCAGCTCCTTTCCTTCAGTCAGTAGCTTCAATCATTTCTGGTATATGAATAACATGATGTTTTTCAATGGCAAAAATCAATGAATTTTGTAAATGCACAAACAGTAATTTCTCCGCATTGCAAGGCGCAATTCTGAAATTTTTTGCTTTTTCCTGCTCCTCTTAGCATGATAAAGAAGATTCAAAGAGAGTGAGATGCCAGCTCCTTTCATTCAGTCAGTAGCTTCAATCATTTCTGGACATTTTTCAATGGCAAAAATCAATGAATATTGTAAATGCACAAACAGTAATTTCTCCGCATTGCAAGGTGCAATTCTGAAATTTTTTGCTTTTTCCTGCTCCTCTTAGCATGATAAAGAAGATTCAAAGAGAGTGAGATGCCAGCTCCTTTCATTCAGTCAGTAGCTTCAATCATTTCTGGACGTTTTTCAATGGCAAAAATCAATGAATATTGTAAATGCACAAACAGTAATTTCTCCGCATTGCAAGGTGCAATTCTGAAATTTTTTGCTTTTTCCTGCTCCTCTTAGCATGATAAAGAAGATTCAAAGAGAGTGAGGTGCCAGCTCCTTTCATTCAGTCAGGAGCTTCAAACATTTCTGGTATATGAATAACATGTTTTTCAATGGCAAAAATCAATGAATATTGTAAATGCACAAACAGTAATTTCTCCGCATTGCAAGGTGCAATTCTGAAATTTTTTGCTTTTTCCTGCTCCTCTTAGCATGATAAAGAAGATTCAAAGAGAGTGAGATGCCAGCTCCTTTCATTCAGTCAGTAGCTTCAATCATTTCTGGATGTTTTTCAATGGCAAAAATCAATGAATATTGTAAATGCACAAACTGTAATTTCTCCGCATTGCAAGGTGCAATTCTGAAATTTTTTGCTTTTTCCTGCTCCTCTTAGCATGATAAAGAAGATTCAAAGAGAGTGAGATTCCAGCTCCTTTCATTCAGTCAGTAGCTTCAATCATTTCTGGACGTTTTTCAATGGCAAAAATCAATGAATATTGTAAATGCACAAACAGTAATTTCTCCGCATTGCAAGGTGCAATTCTGAAATTTTTTGCTTTTTCCTGCTCCTCTTAGCATGATAAAGAAGATTCAAAGAGAGTGAGATGCCAGCTCCTTTCATTCAGTCAGTAGCTTCAAACATTTCTGGTATATGAATAACATGATGTTTTTCAATGGCAAAAATCAATGAATATTGTAAATGCACAAACAGTAATTTCTCCGCATTGCAAGGTGCAAGTCTGAAATTTTTTGCTTTTTCCTGCTCCTCTTAGCATGATAAAGAAGATTCAAAGAGAGTGAGATGCCAGCTCCTTTCATTCAATCATTAGCTTCAAACATTTCTGGTATATGAATAACATGATGTTTTTCAATGGCAAAAATCAATGAATATTGTAAATGCACAAACAGTAATTTCTCCGCATTGCAAGGTGCAAGTCTGAAATTTTTTGCTTTATCCTGCTCCTCTTAGCATGATAAAGAAGATTCAAAGAGAGTGAGATGCCAGCTCCTTTCATTCAGTCAGTAGCTTCAATCATTTCTGGTATATGAATAACATGATGTTTTTCAATGGCAAAAATCAATGAATATTGTAAATGCACAAACAGTAATTTCTCCGCATTGCAAGGTGCAATTCTGAAATTTTTTGCTTTTTCCTGCTCCTCTTAGCATGATAAAGAAGATTCAAAGAGAGTGAGATGCCAGCTCCTTTCATTCAGTCAGTAGCTTCAAACATTTCTGGTATATGAATAACATGATGTTTTTCAATGGCAAAAATCAATGAATATTGTAAATGCACAAACAGTAATTTCTCCGCATTGCAAGGTGCAATTCTGAAATTTTTTGCTTTTTCCTGCTCCTCTTAGCATGATAAAGAAGATTCAAAGAGAGTGAGATGCCAGCTCCTTTCATTCAGTCAGTAGCTTCAATCATTTCTGGACGTTTTTCAATGGCAAAAATCAATGAATATTGTAAATGCACAAACAGTAATTTCTCCGCATTGCAAGGTGCAATTCTGAAATTTTTTGCTTTTTCCTGCTCCTCTTAGCATGATAAAGAAGTTTCAAAGAGAGTGAGATGCCAGCTCCTTTCATTCAGTCAGTAGCTTCAATAATTTCTGGACGTTTTTCAATGGCAAAAATCAATGAATATTGTAAATGCACAAACAGTAATTTCTCCGCATTGCAAGGTGCAATTCTGAAATTTTTTGCTTTTTCCTGCTCCTCTTAGCATGATAAACAAGATTCAAAGAGAGTGAGATGCCAGCTCCTTTCATTCAGTCAGTAGCTTCAATCATTTCTGGACATTTTTCAATGGCAAAAATCAATGAATATTGTAAATGCACAAACAGTAATTTATCCGCATTGCAAGGTGCAATTCTGAAATTTTTTGCTTTTTCCTGCTCCTCTTAGCATGATAAAGAAGATTCAAAGAGAGTGAGATGCCAGCTCCTTTCATTCAGTCAGTAGCTTCAAACATTTCTGGTATATGAATAAAATGATGTTTTTCAATGGCAAAAATCAATGAATATTGTAAATGCACAAACAGTAATTTCTCCGCATTGCAAGGTGCAATTCTGAAATTTTTTGCTTTTTCCTGCTCCTCTTAGCATGATAAAGAAGATTCAAAGAGAGTGAGATGCCAGCTCCTTTCATTCAGTCAGTAGCTTCAATCATTTCTGGATGTTTTTCAATGGCAAAAATCAATGAATATTGTAAATGCACAAACAGTAATTTCTCCGCATTGCAAGGTGCAATTCTGAAATTTTTTGCTTTTTCCTGCTCCTCTTAGCATGATAAAGAAGATTCAAAGAGAGTGAGATGCCAGCTCCTTTCGTTCAGTCAGTAGCTTCAATCATTTCTGGACGTTTTTCAATGGCAAAAATCATTGAATATTGTAAATGCACAAACAGTAATTTCTCCGCATTGCAAGGTGCAATTCTGAAATCTTTTACTTTTTCCTGCTCCTCTTAGCATGATAAAAAAGATTCAAAGAGTGTGAGATGCCAGCTCCTTTCATTCAGTCAGTAGCTTCAATCATTTCTGGTATATGAATAACATGATGTTTTTCAATGGCAAAAATCAATGAATATTGTAAATGCACAAACAGGAATTTCTCCGCATTGCAAGGTGCAATTCTGAAATTTTTTGCTTTTTCCTGCTCCTCTTAGCATGATAAAGAAGATTCAAAGAGAGTGAGATGCCAGCTCCTTTCATTCAGTCAGTAGCTTCAAACATTTCTGGTATATGAATAACATGATGTTTTTCAATGGCAAAAATCAATGAATATTGTAAATGCACAAACAGTAATTTCTCCGCATTGCAAGGTGCAAGTCTGAAATTTTTTGCTTTTTCCTGCTCCTCTTAGCATGATAAAGAAGATTCAAAGAGAGTGAGATGCCAGCTCCTTTCATTCAATCAGTAGCTTCAAACATTTCTGGTATATGAATAACATGATGTTTTTCAATGGCAAAAATCAATGAATATTGTAAATGCACAAACAGTAATTTCTCCGCATTGCAAGGTGCAAGTCTGAAATTTTTTGCTTTATCCTGCTCCTCTTAGCATGATAAAGAAGATTCAAAGAGAGTGAGATGCCAGCTCCTTTCATTCAGTCAGTAGCTTCAATCATTTCTGGTATATGAATAACATGATGTTTTTCAATGGCAAAAATCAATGAATATTGTAAATGCACAAACAGTAATTTCTCCGCATTGCAAGGTGCAATTCTGAAATTTTTTGCTTTTTCCTGCTCCTCTTAGCATGATAAAGAAGATTCAAAGAGAGTGAGATGCCAGCTCCTTTCATTCAGTCAGTAGCTTCAAACATTTCTGGTATATGAATAACATGATGTTTTTCAATGGCAAAAATCAATGAATATTGTAAATGCACAAACAGTAATTTCTCCGCATTGCAAGGTGCAATTCTGAAATTTTTTGCTTTTTCCTGCTCCTCTTAGCATGATAAAGAAGATTCAAAGAGAGTGAGATGCCAGCTCCTTTCATTCAGTCAGTAGCTTCAATCATTTCTGGACGTTTTTCAATGGCAAAAATCAATGAATATTGTAAATGCACAAACAGTAATTTCTCCGCATTGCAAGGTGCAATTCTGAAAATTTTTGCTTTTTCCTGCTCCTCTTAGCATGATAAAGAAGTTTCAAAGAGAGTGAGATGCCAGTTCCTTTCATTCAGTCAGTAGCTTCAATAATTTCTGGACGTTTTTCAATGGCAAAAATCAATGAATATTGTAAATGCACAAACAGTAATTTCTCCGCATTGCCAGGTGCAATTCTGAAATTTTTTGCTTTTTCCTGCTCCTCTTAGCATGATAAACAAGATTCAAAGAGAGTGAGATGCCAGCTCCTTTCATTCAGTCAGTAGCTTCAATCATTTCTGGACATTTTTCAATGGCAAAAATCAATGAATATTGTAAATGCACAAACAGTAATTTATCCGCATTGCAAGGTGCAATTCTGAAATTTTTTGCTTTTTCCTGCTCCTCTTAGCATGATAAAGAAGATTCAAAGAGAGTGAGATGCCAGCTCCTTTCATTCAGTCAGTAGCTTCAAACATTTCTGGTATATGAATAACATGATGTTTTTCAATGGCAAAAATCAATGAATATTGTAAATGCACAAACAGTAATTTCTCCGCATTGCAAGGTGCAATTCTGAAATTTTTTGCTTTTTCCTGCTCCTCTTAGCATGATAAAGAAGATTCAAAGAGAGTGAGATGCCAGCTCCTTTCATTCAGTCAGTAGCTTCAATCATTTCTGGACGTTTTTCAATGGCAAAAATCAATGAATATTGTAAATGCACAAACAGTAATTTCTCCGCATTGCAAGGTGCAATTCTGAAATTTTTTGCTTTTTCCTGCTCCTCTTAGCATTATGAAGAAGATTCAAAGAGAGTGAGATGCCAGCTCCTTTCATTCAGTCAGTAGCTTCAAACATTTCTGGTATATGAATAACATGATGTTTTTCAATGGCAAAAATCAATGAATATTGTAAATGCACAAACAGTAATTTCTCCGCATTGCAAGGTGCAATTCTGAAATTTTTTGCTTTTTCCTGCTCCTCTTAGCATGATAAAGAAGATTCAAAGAGAGTGAGATGCCAGCTCCTTTCGTTCAGTCAGTAGCTTCAATCATTTCTGGACGTTTTTCAATGGCAAAAATCATTGAATATTGTAAATGCACAAACAGTAATTTCTCCGCATTGCAAGGTGCAATTCTGAAATTTTTTACTTTTTCCTGCTCCTCTTAGCATGATAAAAAAGATTCAAAGAGTGTGAGATGCCAGCTCCTTTCATTCAGTCAGTAGCTTCAATCATTTCTGGTATATGAATAACATGATGTTTTTCAATGGCAAAAATCAATGAATATTGTAAATGCACAAACAGTAATTTCTCCGCATTGCAAGGTGCAATTCTGAAATTTTTTGCTTTTTCCTGCTCCTCTTAGCATGATAAACAAGATTCAAAGAGAGTGAGATAACAGCTCCTTTCATTCAGTCAGTAGCTTCAATCATTTCTGGACGTTTTTCAATGGCAAAAATCAATGAATATTGTAAATGCACAAACAGTAATTTCTCCGCATTGCAAGGTGCAATTCTGAAATTTTTTGCTTTTTCCTGCTCCTCTTAACATGATAAAGAAGATTCAAAGAGAGTGAGATGCCAGCTCCTTTCATTCAGTCAGTAGCTTCAATCATTTCTGGACGTTTTTCAATTGCAAAAATCAATGAATATTGTAAATGCACAAACAGTAATTTCTCCGCATTGCAAGGTGCAATTGTGAAATTTTTTGCTTTTTCCTGCTCCTCTTAGCATGATAAAGAAGATTCAAAGAGAGTGAGTTGCCAGCTTCTTTCATTCAGTCAGTAGCTTCAAACATTTCTGGGATATGAATAACATGATGTTTTTCAATGGCAAAAATCAATGAATATTGTAAATGCACAAACAGTAATTTCTCCGCATTGCAAGGTGCAATTCTGAAATTTTTTGCTTTTTCCTGCTCCTCTTAGCATGATAAAGAAGATTCAAAGAGAGTGAGATGCCAGCTCCTTTCATTCAGTCAGTAGCTTCAATCATTTCTGGACGTTTTTCAATGGCAAAAATCAATGAATATTGTAAATGCACAAACAGTAATTTCTCCGCATTGCAAGGTGCAATTCTGAAATTTTTTGCTTTTTCCTGCTCCTCTTAGCATGATAAAGAAGATTCAAAGAGAGTGAGATGCCAGCTCCTTTCATTCAGTCAGTAGCTTCAATCATTTCTGGACGTTTTTCAATGGCAAAAATCAATGAATATTGTAAATGCACAAACAGTAATTTCTCCGCATTGCAAGGTGCAATTCTGAAATTTTTTGCTTTTTCCTGCTCCTCTTAGCATGATAAAGAAGATTCAAAGAGAGTGAGATGCCAGCTCCTTTCATTCAGTCAGTAGCTTCAATCATTTCTGGTATATGAATAACATGATGTTTTTCAATGGCAAAAATCAATGAATATTGTAAATGCACAAACAGTAATTTCTCCGCATTGCAAGTTGCAATTCTGAAATTTTTTGCTTTTTCCTGCTCCTCTTAGCATGATAAAGAAGATTCAAAGAGAGTGAGATGCCAGCTCCTTTCATTCAGTCAGTAGCTTCAATCATTTCTGGACGTTTTTCAATGGCAAAAATCAATGAATATTGTAAATGCACAAACAGTAATTTCTCCGCATTGCAAGGTGCAATTCTGAAATTTTTTGCTTTTTCCTGCTCCTCTTAGCATGATAAAGAAGATTCAAAGAGAGTGAGATGCCAGCTCCATTCATTCAGTCAGTAGCTTCAATCATTTCTGGATGTTTTTCAATGGCAAAAATCAATGAATATTGTAAATGCACAAACAGTAATTTCTCCGCATTGCAAGGTGCAATTCTGAAATTTTTTGCTTTTTCCTGCTCCTCTTAGCATGATAAAGAAGATTCAAAGAGAGTGAGATGCCAGCTCCTTTCATTCAGTCAGTAGCTTCAATCATTTCTGGACGTTTTTCAATGGCAAAAATCAATGAATATTGTAAATGCACAAACAGTAATTTCTCCGCATTGCAAGGTGCAATTCTGAAATTTTTTGCTTTTTCCTGCTCCTCTTAGCATGATAAAGAAGATTCAAAGAGAGTGAGATGCCAGCTCCTTTCATTCAGTCAGTAGCTTCAAACATTTCTGGTATAAACATTTCTGGACGTTTTTCAATGGCAAAAATCAATGAATATTGTAAATGCACAAACAGTAATATCTCCACATTGCAAGGTGCAATTCTGAAATTTTTTGCTTTTTCCTGCTAATCCTAGCATGATAAAGAAGATTCAAATAGAGTGAGATGCCAGCTCCTTTCATTCAGTCAGTAGCTTCAAACATTTCTGTATGTTTTTCAATGGCAAAAATCAATGAATATTGTAAATGCACAAACAGTAATATCTCCACATTGCAAGGTGCAATTCTGAAATTTTTTGCTTTTTCCTGCTAATCCTAGCATGGTAAAGAAGATTCAAAGAGAGTGAGATGCCAGCTCCTTTCATTCAGTCAGTAGCTTCAAACATTTCTGGACGTTTTTCAATGGCATAAATCAATGAATATTGTAAATGCACAAACAGTAATATCTCCACATTGCAAGGTGCAATTCTGAAATTTTTTGCTTTTTCCTGCTACTCCTAGCATGATAAAGAAGATTCAAAGAGAGTGAGATGCCTGCTCCTTTCATTCAGTCAGTAGCTTCAAACATTTCTGGACGTTTTTCAATGGCAAAAATCAATGAATATTGTAAATGCACAAACAGTAATATCTCCACATTGCAAGGTGCAATTCTGAAATTTTTTGCTTTTTCCTGCTAATCCTAGCATGATAAAGAAGATTCAAAGAGAGTAAGATGCCAGCTCCTTTCATTCAGTCAGTAGCTTCAAACATTTCTGGACGTTTTTCAATGGCAAAAATCAATGAATATTGTAAATGCACAAACAGTAATTTCTCCGCATTGCAAGGTGCAATTCTGAAATTTTTTGCTTTTTCCTGCTCCTCTTAGCATGATAAAGAAGATTCAAAGAGAGTGAGATGCCAGCTCCTTTCATTCAGTCAGTAGCTTCAATCATTTCTGGATGTTTTTCAATGGCAAAAATCAATGAATATTGTAAATGCACAAACAGTAATTTCTCCGCATTGTAAGGTGCAATTCTGAAATTTTTTGCTTTTTCCTGCTCCTCTTAGCATGATAAAGAAGATTCAAAGATAGTGAGATGCCAGCTTCTTTCATTCAGTCAGTAGCTTCAAACATTTCTGGTATATGAATAACATGATGTTTTTCAATGGCAAAAATCAATGAATATTGTAAATGCACAAACAGTAATTTCTCCGCATTGCAAGTTGCAATTCTGAAATTTTTTGCTTTTTCCTGCTCCTCTTAGCATGATAAAGAAGATTCAAAGAGAGTGAGATGCCAGCTCCTTTCATTCAGTCAGTAGCTTCAATCATTTCTGGACGTTTTTCAATGGCAAAAATCAATGAATATTGTAAATGCACAAACAGTAATTTCTCCGCATTGCAAGGTGCAATTCTGAAATTTTTTGCTTTTTCCTGCTCCTCTTAGCATGATAAAGAAGATTCAAAGAGAGTGAGATGCCAGCTCCTTTCATTCAGTCAGTAGCTTCAATCATTTCTGGACGTTTTTCAATGGCAAAAATCAATGAATATTGTAAATGCACAAACAGTAATTTCTCCGCATTGCAAGTTGCAATTCTGAAATTTTTTGCTTTTTCCTGCTCCTCTTACCATGATAAAGAAGATTCAAAGAGAGTGAGATGCCAGCTCCTTTCATTCAGTCAGTAGCTTCAATCATTTCTGGACGTTTTTCAATGGCAAAAATCAATGAATATTGTAAATGCACAAACAGTAATTTCTCCGCATTGCAAGGTGCAATTCTGAAATTTTTTGCTTTTTCCTGCTCCTCTTAGCATGATAAAGAAGATTCAAAAAGAGTGAGATGCCAGCTCCTTTCATTCAGTCAGTAGCTTCAATCATTTCTGGACGTTTTTCAATGGCAAAAATCAATGAATATTGTAAATGCACAAACAGTAATTTCTCCGCATTGCAAGGTGCAATTCTGAAATTTTTTGCTTTTTCCTGCTCCTCTTAGCATGATAAAGAAGATTCAAAGAGAGTGAGATGCCAGCTCCTTTCATTCAGTCAGTAGCTTCAATCATTTCTGGACGTTTTTCAATGGCAAAAATCAATGAATATTGTAAATGCACAAACAGTAATTTCTCCGCATTGCAAGGTACAATTCTGAAATTTTTTGCTTTTTCCTGCTCCTCTTAGCATCATAAAGAAGATTCAAAGAGAGTGAGATGCCAGCTCCTTTCATTCAGTCAGTAGCTTCAATCATTTCTGGACGTTTTTCAATGGCAAAAATCAATTAATATTGTAAATGCACAAACAGTAATTTCTCCGCATTGCAAGGTGCAATTCTGAAATTTTTTGCTTTTTCCTGCTCCTCTTAGCATGATAAAGAAGATTCAAAGAGAGTGAGATGCCAGCTCCTTTCATTCAGTCAGTAGCTTCAATTATTTCTGGTATATGAATAACATGATGTTTTTCAATGTCAAAAATCAATGAATATTGTAAATGCACAAACAGTAATTTCTCCGCATTGCAAGGTGCAATTCTGAAATTTTTTGCTTTTTCCTGCTCCTCTTAGCATGGTAAAGAAGATTCAAAGAGAGTGAGATGCCAACTCCTTTCATTCAGTCAGTAGCTTCAATCATTTCTGGACGTTTTTCAATGGCAAAAATCAATGAATATTGTAAATGCACAAACAGTAATTTCTCCGCATTGCAAGGTGCAATTCTGAAATTTTTTGCTTTTTCCTGCTCCTCTTAGCATGATAAAGAAGATTCAAAGAGAGTGAGATGCCAGCTCCTTTCATTCAGTCAGTAGCTTCAATCATTTCTGGACGTTTTTCAATGGCAAAAATCAATGAATATTGTAAATGCACAAACAGTAATTTCTCCGCATTGCAAGGTGCAATTCTGAAATTTTTTGCTTTTTCCTGCTCCTCTTAGCATGATAAAGAAGATTCAAAGAGAGTGAGATGCCTGCTCCTTTCATTCAGTCAGTAGCTTCAATCATTTCTGGGTATGAATAACATGATGTTTTTCAATGGCAAAAATCAATGAATATTGTAAATGCACAAACAGTAATTTCTCCGCATTGCTAGGTGCAATTCTGAAATTTTTTGCTTTTTCCTGCTCCTCTTAGCATGATAAAGAAGATTCAAAGAGAGTGAGATGCCAGCTCCTTTCATTCAGTCAGTAGCTTCAATCATTTCTGGACGTTTTTCAATGGCAAAAATCAATGAATATTGTAAATGCACAAACAGTAATTTCTCCGCATTGCAAGGTGCAATTCTGAAATTTTTTGCTTTTTCCTGCTCCTCTTAGCATGATAAAGAAGATTCAAAGAGAGTGAGATGCCAGCTCCTTTCATTCAGTCAGTAGTTTCAATCATTTCTGGACGTTTTTCAATGGCAAAAATCAATGAATATTGTAAATGCACAAACAGTAATTTCTCCGCATTGCAAGGTGCAATTCTGAATTTTTTTGCTTTTTCCTGCTCCTCTTAGCATGATAAAGAAGATTCAAAGAGAGTGAGATGCCAGCTCCTTTCATTCAGTCAGTAGCTTCAAACATTTCTGGTATAAACATTTCTGGACGTTTTTCAATGGCAAAAATCAATGAATATTGTAAATGCACAAACAGTAATATCTCCACATTGCAAGGTGCAATTCTGAAATTTTTTGCTTTTTCCTGCTAATCCTAGCATGATAAAGAAGATTCAAATAGAGTGAGATGCCAGCTCCTTTCATTCAGTCAGTAGCTTCAAACATTTCTGGACGTTTTTCAATGGCAAAAATCAATGAATATTGTAAATGCACAAACAGTAATATCTCCACATTGCAAGGTGCAATTCTGAAATTTTTTGCTCTTTCCTGCTAATCCTAGCATGATAAAGAAGATTCAAAGAGAGTGAAATGCCAGCTCCTTTCATTCAGTCAGTAGCTTCAAACATTTCTGGTATATGAATAACATGATGTTTTTCAATGGCAAAAATCAATGAATATTGTAAATGCACAAACAGTAATATCTCCACATTGCAAGGTGCAATTCTGAAATTTTTTGCTTTTTCCTGCTAATCCTAGCATGATAAAGAAGATTCAAAGAGAGTGAGATGCCAGCTCCTTTCATTCAGTCAGTAGCTTCAAATATTTCTGGACGTTTTTCAATGGAAAAAATCAATGAATATTGTAAATGCACAAACAGTAATATCTCCACATTGCAAGGTGCAATTCTGAAATTTTTTGCTTTTTCCTGCTACTCCTAGCATGATAAAGAAGATTCAAAGAGAGTGATATGCCAGCTCCTTTCATTCAGTCAGTAGCTTCAAACATTTCTGGACGTTTTTCAATGGCAAAAATCAATGAATATTGTAAATGCACAAACAGTAATATCTCCACATTGCAAGGTGCAATTCTGAAATTTTTTGCTTTTTCCTGCTAATCCTAGCATGATAAAGAAGATTCAAAGAGAGTGAGATGCCAGCTCCTTTCATTCAGTCAGTAGCTTCAAACATTTCTGGACGTTTTTCAATGGCAAAAATCAATGAATATTGTAAATGCACAAACAGTAATATCTCCACATTGCAAGGTGCAATTCTGAAATTTTTTGCTTTTTCCTGCTAATCCTAGCATGATAAAGAAGATTCAAAGAGAGTGAGATGCCAGCTCCTTTCATTCAGTCAGTAGCTTCAATCATTTCTGGTATATGAATAACATGATGTTTTTCAATGGCAAAAATCAATGAATATTGTAAATGCACAAACAGTAATTTCTCCGCATTGCAAGGTGCAATTCTGAATTTTTTTGCTTTTTCCTGCTCCTCTTAGCATGATAAAGAAGATTCAAAGAGAGTGAGATGCCAGCTCCTTTCATTCAGTCAGTAGCTTCAAACATTTCTGGTATAAACATTTCTGGACGTTTTTCAATGGCAAAAATCAATGAATATTGTAAATGCACAAACAGTAATATCTCCACATTGCAAGGTGCAATTCTGAAATTTTTTGCTTTTTCCTGCTAATCCTATCATGATAAAGAAGATTCAAAGAGAGTGAGATGCCAGCTCCTTTCATTCAGTCAGTAGCTTCAAACATTTCTGGACGTGTTTCAATGGCAAAAATCAATGAATATTGTAAATGCACAAACAGTAATTTCTCCGCATTGCAAGGTGCAATTCTGAATTTTTTTGCTTTTTCCTGCTCCTCTTAGCATAATAAAGAAGATTCAAAGAGAGTGAGATGCCAGCTCCTTTCATTCAGTCAGTAGCTTCAAACATTTCTGGTATAAACATTTCTGGACGTTTTTCAATGGCAAAAATCAATGAATATTGTAAATGCACAAACAGTAATATCTCCACATTGCAAGGTGCAATTCTGAAATTTTTTGCTTTTTCCTGCTAATCCTAGCATGATAAAGAAGATTCAAATAGAGTGAGATGCCAGCTCCTTTCATTCAGTCAGTAGCTTCAAACATTTCTGGACGTTTTTCAATGGCAAAAATCAATGAATATTGTAAATGCACAAACAGTAATATCTCCACATTGCAAGGTGCAATTCTGAAATTTTTTGCTTTTTCCTGCTAATCCTAGCATGATAAAGAAGATTCAAAGAGAGTGAGATGCCAGCTCCTTTCATTCAGTCAGTAGCTTCAAACATTTCTGGTATATGAATAACATGATGTTTTTCAATGGCAAAAATCAATGAATATTGTAAATGCACAAACAGTAATATCTCCACATTGCAAGGTGCAATTCTGAAATTTTTTGCTTTTTCCTGCTAATCCTAGCATGATAAAGAAGATTCAAAGAGAGTGAGATGCCAGCTCCTTTCATTCAGTCAGTAGCTTCAAACATTTCTGGACGTTTTTCAATGGAAAAAATCAATGAATATTGTAAATGCACAAACTGTAATATCTCCACATTGCAAGGTGCAATTCTGAAATTTTTTGCTTTTTCCTGCTACTCCTAGCATGATAAAGAAGATTCAAAGAGAGGGAGATGCCAGCTCCTTTCATTCAGTCAGTAGCTTCAAACATTTCTGGACGTTTTTCAATGGCAAAAATCAATGAATATTGTAAATGCACAAACAGTAATATCTCCACATTGCAAGGTGCAATTCTGAAATTTTTTGCTTTTTCCTGCTAATCCTAGCATGATAAAGAAGATTCAAAGAGAGTGAGATGCCAGCTCCTTTCATTCAGTCAGTAGCTTCAAACATTTCTGGACGTTTTTCAATGGCAAAAATCAATGAATATTGTAAATGCACAAACAGTAATATCTCCACATTTCAAGGTGCAATTCTGAAATTTTTTGCTTTTTCCTGCTAATCCTAGCATGATAAAGAAGATTCAAAGAGAGTGAGATGCCAGCTCCTTTCATTCAGTCAGTAGCTTCAATCATTTCTGGTATATGAATAACATGATGTTTTTCAATGGCAAAAATCAATGAATATTGTAAATGCACAAACAGTAATTTCTCCGCATTGCAAGGTGCAATTCTGAAATTTTTTGCTTTTTCCTGCTCCTCTTAGCATGATAAATAAGATTCAAAGAGAGTGAGATGCCAGCTCCTTTCATTCAGTCAGTAGCTTCAAACATTTCTGGTATAAACATTTCTGGACGTTTTTCAATGGCAAAAATCAATGAATATTGTAAATGCACAAACAGTAATATCTCCACATTGCAAGGTGCAATTCTGAAATTTTTTGCTTTTTCCTGCTAACCCTAGCATGATAAAGAAGATTCAAAGAGAGTGAGATGCCAGCTCCTTTCATTCAGTCAGTAGCTTCAAACATTTCTGGACGTTTTTCAATGGCAAAAATCAATGAATATTGTAAATGCACAAACAGTAATATCTCCACATTGCAAGGTGCAATTCTGAAATTTTTTGCTTTTTCCTGCTAATCCTAGCATGATAAAGAAGATTCAAAGAGAGGGAGATGCCAGCTCCTTTCATTCAGTCAGTAGCTTCAAACATTTCTGGACGTTTTTCAATGGCAAAAATCAATGAATATTGTAAATGCACAAACAGTAATATCTCCACATTGCAAGGTGCAATTCTGAAATTTTTTGCTTTTTCCTGCTAATCCTAGCATGATAAAGAAGATTCAAAGAGAGTGAGATGCCAGCTCCTTTCATTCAGTCAGTAGCTTCAAACATTTCTGGACGTTTTTCAATGGCAAAAATCAATGAATATTGTAAATGCACAAACAGTAATATCTCCACATTTCACGGTGCAATTCTGAAATTTTTTGCTTTTTCCTGCTAATCCTAGCATGATAAAGAAGATTCAAAGAGAGTGAGATGCCAGCTCCTTTCATTCAGTCAGTAGCTTCAATCATTTCTGGTATATGAATAACATGATGTTTTTCAATGGCAAAAATCAATGAATATTGTAAATGCACAAACAGTAATTTCTCCGCATTGCAAGGTGCAATTCTGAAATTTTTTGCTTTTTCCTGCTCCTCTTAGCATGATAAATAAGATTCAAAGAGAGTGAGATGCCAGCTCATTTCATTCAGTCAGTAGCTTCAAACATTTCTGGTATAAACATTTCTGGACGTTTTTCAATGGCAAAAATCAATGAATATTGTAAATGCACAAACAGTAATATCTCCACATTGCAAGGTGCAATTCTGAAATTTTTTGCTTTTTATTGCTAACCCTAGCATGATAAAGAAGATTCAAAGAGAGTGAGATGCCAGCTCCTTTCATTCAGTCAGTAGCTTCAAACATTTCTGGACGTTTTTCAATGGCAAAAATCAATGAATATTGTAAATGCACAAACAGTAATATCTCCACATTGCAAGGTGCAATTCTGAAATTTTTTGCTTTTTCCTGCTAATCCTAGCATGATAAAGAAGATTCAAAGAGAGTGAGATGCCAGCTCCTTTCATTCAGTCAGTAGCTTCAATCATTTCTGGTATATGAATAACATGATGTTTTTCAATGGCAAAAATCAATGAATATTGTAAATGCACAAACAGTAATTTCTCCGCATTGCAAGGTGCAATTCTGAATTTTTTTGCTTTTTCCTGCTCCTCTTAGCATGATAAAGAAGATTCAAAGAGAGTGAGATGCCAGCTCCTTTCATTCAGTCAGTAGCTTCAAACATTTCTGGTATAAACATTTCTGGACGTTTTTCAATGGCAAAAATCAATGAATATTGTAAATGCACAAACAGTAATATCTCCACATTGCAAGGTGCAATTCTGAAATTTTTTGCTTTTTCCTGCTAATCCTATCATGATAAAGAAGATTCAAAGAGAGTGAGATGCCAGCTCCTTTCATTCAGTCAGTAGCTTCAAACATTTCTGGACGTGTTTCAATGGCAAAAATCAATGAATATTGTAAATGCACAAACAGTAATTTCTCCGCATTGCAAGGTGCAATTCTGAATTTTTTTGCTTTTTCCTGCTCCTCTTAGCATAATAAAGAAGATTCAAAGAGAGTGAGATGCCAGCTCCTTTCATTCAGTCAGTAGCTTCAAACATTTCTGGTATAAACATTTCTGGACGTTTTTCAATGGCAAAAATCAATGAATATTGTAAATGCACAAACAGTAATATCTCCACATTGCAAGGTGCAATTCTGAAATTTTTTGCTTTTTCCTGCTAATCCTAGCATGATAAAGAAGATTCAAATAGAGTGAGATGCCAGCTCCTTTCATTCAGTCAGTAGCTTCAAACATTTCTGGACGTTTTTCAATGGCAAAAATCAATGAATATTGTAAATGCACAAACAGTAATATCTCCACATTGCAAGGTGCAATTCTGAAATTTTTTGCTTTTTCCTGCTAATCCTAGCATGATAAAGAAGATTCAAAGAGAGTGAGATGCCAGCTCCTTTCATTCAGTCAGTAGCTTCAAACATTTCTGGTATATGAATAACATGATGTTTTTCAATGGCAAAAATCAATGAATATTGTAAATGCACAAACAGTAATATCTCCACATTGCAAGGTGCAATTCTGAAATTTTTTGCTTTTTCCTGCTAATCCTAGCATGATAAAGAAGATTCAAAGAGAGTGAGATGCCAGCTCCTTTCATTCAGTCAGTAGCTTCAAACATTTCTGGACGTTTTTCAATGGAAAAAATCAATGAATATTGTAAATGCACAAACTGTAATATCTCCACATTGCAAGGTGCAATTCTGAAATTTTTTGCTTTTTCCTGCTCCTCTTAGCATGATAAATAAGATTCAAAGAGAGTGAGATGCCAGCTCCTTTCATTCAGTCAGTAGCTTCAAACATTTCTGGTATAAACATTTCTGGACGTTTTTCAATGGCAAAAATCAATGAATATTGTAAATGCACAAACAGTAATATCTCCACATTGCAAGGTGCAATTCTGAAATTTTTTGCTTTTTCCTGCTAACCCTAGCATGATAAAGAAGATTCAAAGAGAGTGAGATGCCAGCTCCTTTCATTCAGTCAGTAGCTTCAAACATTTCTGGACGTTTTTCAATGGCAAAAATCAATGAATATTGTAAATGCACAAACAGTAATATCTCCACATTGCAAGGTGCAATTCTGAAATTTTTTGCTTTTTCCTGCTAATCCTAGCATGATAAAGAAGATTCAAAGAGAGGGAGATGCCAGCTCCTTTCATTCAGTCAGTAGCTTCAAACATTTCTGGACGTTTTTCAATGGCAAAAATCAATGAATATTGTAAATGCACAAACAGTAATATCTCCACATTGCAAGGTGCAATTCTGAAATTTTTTGCTTTTTCCTGCTAATCCTAGCATGATAAAGAAGATTCAAAGAGAGTGAGATGCCAGCTCCTTTCATTCAGTCAGTAGCTTCAAACATTTCTGGACGTTTTTCAATGGCAAAAATCAATGAATATTGTAAATGCACAAACAGTAATATCTCCACATTTCACGGTGCAATTCTGAAATTTTTTGCTTTTTCCTGCTAATCCTAGCATGATAAAGAAGATTCAAAGAGAGTGAGATGCCAGCTCCTTTCATTCAGTCAGTAGCTTCAATCATTTCTGGTATATGAATAACATGATGTTTTTCAATGGCAAAAATCAATGAATATTGTAAATGCACAAACAGTAATTTCTCCGCATTGCAAGGTGCAATTCTGAAATTTTTTGCTTTTTCCTGCTCCTCTTAGCATGATAAATAAGATTCAAAGAGAGTGAGATGCCAGCTCCTTTCATTCAGTCAGTAGCTTCAAACATTTCTGGTATAAACATTTCTGGACGTTTTTCAATGGCAAAAATCAATGAATATTGTAAATGCACAAACAGTAATATCTCCACATTGCAAGGTGCAATTCTGAAATTTTTTGCTTTTTCCTGCTAACCCTAGCATGATAAAGAAGATTCAAAGAGAGTGAGATGCCAGCTCCTTTCATTCAGTCAGTAGCTTCAAACATTTCTGGACGTTTTTCAATGGCAAAAATCAATGAATATTGTAAATGCACAAACAGTAATATCTCCACATTGCAAGGTGCAATTCTGAAATTTTTTGCTTTTTCCTGCTAATCCTATCATGATAAAGAAGATTCAAAGAGAGTGAGATGCCAGCTCCTTTCATTCAGTCAGTAGCTTCAAACATTTCTGGACGTGTTTCAATGGCAAAAATCAATAAATATTGTAAATGCACAAACAGTAATTTCTCCGCATTGCAAGATGCAATTCTGAAATTTTTTGCTTTTTCCTGCTCCTCTTAGCATGATAAAGAAGATTCAAAGAGAGTGAGATGCCAGCTCCTTTCATTCAGTCAGTAGCTTCAATCATTTCTGGACGTTTTTCAATGGCAAAAATCAATGAATATTGTAAATGCACAAGCAGTAATTTCTCCGCATTGCAAGGTGCAATTCTGAAATTTTTTGCTTTTTCCTGCTCCTCTTAGCATGATAAAGAAGATTCAAAGAGAGTGAGATGCCAGCTCCTTTCATTCAGTCAGTGGCTTCAATCATTTCTGGATGTTTTTCAATGGCAAAAATCAATGAATATTGTAAATGCACAAACAGTAATTTCTCCGCATTGCAAGATGCAATTCTGAAATTTTTTGCTTTTTCCTGCTCCTCTTAGCATGAAAAAGAAGATTCAAAGAGAGTGAGATGCCAGCTCCTTTCATTCAGTCAGTAGCTTCAATCATTTCTGGTATATGAATAACATGATGTTTTTCAATGGCAAAAATCAATGAATATTGTAAATGCACAAACAGTAATTTCTCCGCATTGCAAGGTGCAATTCTGAATTTTTTTGCTTTTTCCTGCTCCTCTTAGCATGATAAAGAAGATTCAAAGAGAGTGAGATGCCAGCTCCTTTCATTCAGTCAGTAGCTTCAATCATTTCTGGACGTTTTTTAATGGCAAAAATCAATGAATATTGTAAATGCACAAACAGTAATTTCTCCGCATTGCAAGGTGCAATTCTGAAATTTTTTGCTTTTTCCTGCTCCTCTTAGCATGATAAAGAAGATTCAAAGAGAGTGAGATGCCAGCTCCTTTCATTCAGTCAGTAGCTTCAATCATTTCTGGACGTTTTTCAATGGCAAAAATCAATGAATATTGTAAATGCACAAACAGTAATTTCTCCGCATTGCAAGGTGCAATTCTGAAATTTTTTGCTTTTTCCTGCTCCTCTTAGCATGATAAAGAAGATTCAAAGAGAGTGAGATGCCAGCTCCTTTCATTCAGTCAGTAGCTTCAAACATTTCTGGTATATGAATAACATGATGTTTTTCAATGGCAAAAATCAATGAATATTGTAAATGCACAAACAGTAATTTCTCCGCATTGCAAGGTGCAATTCTGAAATTTTTTGCTTTTTCCTGCTCCTCTTAGCATGATAAAGAAGATTCAAAGAGAGTGAGATGCCAGCTCCTTTCATTCAGTCAGTAGCTTCAATCATTTCTGGACGTTTTTCAATGGCAAAAATCAATGAATATTGTAAATGCACAAACAGTAATTTCTCCGCATTGCAAGGTTTCAGAATTGCACCTTGCAATGTGGAGATCTTACTGTTTGTGCATTTACAGTATTCATTGATTTTTGCCATTGAAAAACGTCCAGAAATGTTTGAAGCTACTGACTGAATGAAGGGAGCTGGCATCTCACTCACTTTGAATGTTCTTTATCATGCTAGGATTAGCAGGAAAAAGCAAAAAATTTCAGAATTGCACCTTGCAATGTGGAGAAATTACTGTTTGTGCATTTACAATATTCATTGATTTTTGCCATTGAAAAACATCATGTTATTCATATACCAGAAATGTTTGAAGCTACTGACTGAATGAAAGGATCTGGCATCTCACTATCTTTGAATCTTCTTTATCATGCTAGGATTAGCAGGAAAAAGCAAAACATTTCAGAATTGCACCTTGCAATGTTTAGATATTACTGTTTGTGCATTTACAATATTCATTGATTTTTGCCATTGAAAAACGTCCAGAAATGTTTGAAGCTACTGACTGAATGAAAGGAGCTGGCATCTCACTCTATTTGAATCTTCTTTATCATGCTAGGATTAGCAGGAAAAAGCAAAAAATTTCAGAATTGCACCTTGCAATGTGGAGATATTACTGTTTGTGCATTTACAATATTAATTGATTTTTGCCATTGAAAAACGTCCAGAAATGTTTGAAGCTACTGACTGAATGAAAGGAGCTGGCATCTCACTCTCTTTGAATCTTCTTTATCATGCTAGGAGTAGCAGGAAAAAGCAAAAAATTTCAGAATTGCACCTTGCAATGTGGAGATATTACTGTTTGTGCATTTACAATATTCATTGATTTTTGCCATTGAAAAACGTCCAGAAATGTTTGAAGCTACTGACTGAATGAAAGGAGCTGGCATCTCACTCTCTTTGAATCTTCTTTATCATGCTAGGATTAGCAGGAAAAAGCAAAAAATTTCAGAATTGCACCTTGCAATGTGGAGATATTACTGTTTGTGCATTTACAATATTCATTGATTTTTGCCATTGAAAAACATCATGTTATTCATATACCAGAAATGTTTGAGGCTACTGACTGAATGAAAGGACCTGGCATCTCACTCTCTTTGAATCTTCTTTATCATGATAGGATTAGCAGGAAAAAGCAAAAAATTTCAGAATTGCACCTTGCAATGTGGAGATATTACTGTTTGTGCATTTACAATATTCATTGATTTTTGCCATTGAAAAACGTCCAGAAATGTTTATACCAGAAATGTTTGAAGCTACTGACTGAATGAAAGGAGCTGGCATCTCACTCTCTTTGAATCTTCTTTATCATGCTAAGAGGAGCAGGAAAAAGCAAAAAAATTCAGAATTGCACCTTGCAATGCGGAGAAATTACTGTTTGTGCATTTACAATATTCATTGATTTTTGCCATTGAAAAACGTCCAGAAATGATTGAAGCTACTGACTGAATGAAAGGAGCTGGCATCTCACTCTCTTTGAATCTTCTTTATCATGCTAAGAGGAGCAGGAAAAAGCAAAAAATTTCAGAATTGCACCTTGCAATGTGGAGAAATTACTGTTTGTGCATTTACAATATTCATTGATTTTTGCCATTGAAAAACATCATGTTATTCATACCCAGAAATGATTGAAGCTACTGACTGAATGAAAGGAGCTGGCATCTCACTCTCTTTGAATCTTCTTTATCATGCTAAGAGGAGCAGGAAAAAGCAAAACATTTCAGAATTGCACCTTGCAATGCGGAGAAATTACTGTTTGTGCATTTACAATATTCATTGATTTTTGCCATTGAAAAACGTCCAGAAATGATTGAAGCTACTGACTGAATGAAAGGAGCTGGCATCTCACTCTCTTTGAATCTTCTTTATCATGCTAAGAGGAGCAGGAAAAAGCAAAAAATTTCAGAATTGCACCTTGCAATGCGGAGAAATTACTGTTTGTGCATTTACAATATTCATTGATTTTTGCCATTGAAAAACGTCCAGAAATGATTGAAGCTACTGACTGAATGAAAGGAGCTGGCATCTCACTCTCTTTGAATCTTCTTTACCATGCTAAGAGGAGCAGGAAAAAGCAAAAAATTTCAGAATTGCACCTTGCAATGCGGAGAAATTACTGTTTGTGCATTTACAATATTCATTGATTTTTGCCATTGAAAAACATCATGTTATTCATATACCAGAAATGATTGAAGCTACTGACTGAATGAAAGGAGCTGGCATCTCACTCTCTTTGAATCTTCTTTATCATGCTAGGATTAGCAGGAAAAAGCAAAAAATTTCAGAATTGCACCTTGCAATGTGGAGATATTACTGTTTGTGCATTTACAATATTCATTGATTTTTGCCATTGAAAAACGTCCAGAAATGTTTATACCAGAAATGTTTGAAGCTACTGACTGAATGAAAGGAGCTGGCATCTCACTCTCTTTGAATCTTCTTTATCATGCTAAGAGGAGCAGGAAAAAGCAAAAAAATTCAGAATTGCACCTTGCAATGCGGAGAAATTACTGTTTGTGCATTTACAATATTCATTGATTTTTGCCATTGAAAAATGTCCAGAAATGATTGAAGCTACTGACTGAATGAAAGGAGCTGGCATCTCACTCTCTTTGAATCTTCTTTATCATGCTAAGAGGAGCAGGAAAAAGCAAAAAATTTCAGAATTGCACCTTGCAATGCGGAGAAATTACTGTTTGTGCATTTACAATATTCATTGATTTTTGCCATTGAAAAACGTCCAGAAATGATTGAAGCTACTGACTGAATGAAAGGAGCTGGCATCTCACTCTCTTTGAATCTTCTTTATCATGCTAAGAGGAGCAGGAAAAAGCAAAAAATTTCAGAATTGCACCTTGCAATGCGGAGAAATTACTGTTTGTGCATTTACAATATTCATTGATTTTTGCCATTGAAAAACGTCCAGAAATGATTGAAGCTACTGACTGAATGAAAGGAGCTGGCATCTCACTCTCTTTGAATCTTCTTTACCATGCTAAGAGGAGCAGGAAAAAGCAAAAAATTTCAGAATTGCACCTTGCAATGCGGAGAAATTACTGTTTGTGCATTTACAATATTCATTGATTTTTGCCATTGAAAAACATCATGTTATTCATATACCAGAAATGATTGAAGCTACTGACTGAATGAAAGGAGCTGGCATCTCACTCTCTTTGAATCTTCTTTATCATGCTAAGAGGAGCAGGAAAAAGCAAAAAATTTCAGAATTGCACCTTGCAATGCGGAGAAATTACTGTTTGTGCATTTACAATATTCATTGATTTTTGCCATTGAAAAACGTCCAGAAGTGATTGAAGCTACTGACTGAATGAAAGGAGCTGGCATCTCACTCTCTTTGAATCTTCTTTATCATGCTAAGAGGAGCAGGAAAAAGCAAAAAAATTCAGAATTGCACCTTGCAATGCGGAGAAATTACTGTTTGTGCATTTACAATATTCATTGATTTTTGCCATTGAAAAACGTCCAGAAATGATTGAAGCTACTGACTGAATGAAAGGAGCTGGCATCTCACTCTCTTTGAATCTTCTTTACCATGCTAAGAGGAGCAGGAAAAAGCAAAAAATTTCAGAATTGCACCTTGCAATGCGGAGAAATTACTGTTTGTGCAGTTACAATATTCATTGATTTTTGCCATTGAAAAACATCATGTTATTCATATACCAGAAATGATTGAAGCTACTGACTGAATGAAAGGAGCTGGCATCTCACTCTCTTTGAATCTTCTTTATCATGCTAAGAGGAGCAGGAAAAAGCAAAAAATTTCAGAATTGCACCTTGCAATGCGGAGAAATTACTGTTTGTGCATTTACAATATTCATTGATTTTTGCCATTGAAAAACGTCCAGAAGTGATTGAAGCTACTGACTGAATGAAAGGAGCTGGCATCTCACTCTCTTTGAATCTTCTTTATCATGCTAAGAGGAGCAGGAAAAAGCAAAAAAATTCAGAATTGCACCTTGCAATGCGGAGAAATTACTGTTTGTGCATTTACAATATTCATTGATTTTTGCCATTGAAAAACGTCCAGAAATGATTGAAGCTACTGACTGAATGAAAGGAGCTGGCATCTCACTCTCTTTGAATCTTCTTTACCATGCTAAGAGGAGCAGGAAAAAGCAAAAAATTTCAGAATTGCACCTTGCAATGCGGAGAAATTACTGTTTGTGCAGTTACAATATTCATTGATTTTTGCCATTGAAAAACATCATGTTATTCATATACCAGAAATGATTGAAGCTACTGACTGAATGAAAGGAGCTGGCATCTCACTCTCTTTGAATCTTCTTTATCATGCTAAGAGGAGCAGGAAAAAGCAAAAAATTTCAGAATTGCACCTTGCAATGCGGAGAAATTACTGTTTGTGCATTTACAATATTCATTGATTTTTGCCATTGAAAAACGTCCAGAAATGATTGAAGCTACTGACTGAATGAAAGGAGCTGGCATCTCACTCTCTTTGAATCTTCTTTATCATGCTAAGAGGAGCAGGAAAAAGCAAAAAATTTCAGAATTGCACCTTGCAATGCGGAGAAATTACTGTTTGTGCATTTACAATATTCATTGATTTTTGCCATTGAAAAACGTCCAGAAATGATTGAAGCTACTGACTGAATGAAAGGAGCTGGCATGTAACTCTCTTTGAGTCTTCTTTATCATGCTAAGAGGAGCAGGAAAAAGCAAAAAATTTCAGAATTGCACCTTGCAATGCGGAGAAATTACTCTTTGTGCATTTACAATATTCATTGATTTTTGCCATTGAAAAACATCATGTTATTCATTTACCAGAAATGTTTGAAGCTACTGACTGAATGAAAGAAGCTGGCATCTCACTATCTTTGAATCTTCTTTATCATGCTAAGAGGAGCAGGAAAAAGCAAAAAATTTCAGAATTCCACCTTACAATGCGGAGAAATTACTGTTTGTGCATATACAATATTCATTGATTTTTGCCATTGAAAAACGTCCAGAAATGTTTGAAGCTACTGACTGAATGAAAGGAGCTGGCATCTCACTCTATTTGAATATTCTTTATCATGCTAGGATTAGCAGGAAAAAGCAAAAAATTTCAGAATTGCACCTTGCAATGTGGAGATATTACTGTTTGTGCATTTACAATATTCATTGATTTTTGCCATTGAAAAACGTCCAGAAATGTTTATACCAGAAATGTTTGAAGCTACTGACTGAATGAAAGGAGCTGGCATCTCACTCTCTTTGAATCTTCTTTATCATGCTAAGAGGAGCAGGAAAAAGCAAAAAAATTCAGAATTGCACCTTGCAATGCGGAGAAATTACTGTTTGTGCATTTACAATATTCATTGATTTTTGCCATTGAAAAATGTCCAGAAATGATTGAAGCTACTGACTGAATGAAAGGAGCTGGCATCTCACTCTCTTTGAATCTTCTTTATCATGCTAAGAGGAGCAGGAAAAAGCAAAAAATTTCAGAATTGCACCTTGCAATGCGGAGAAATTACTGTTTGTGCATTTACAATATTCATTGATTTTTGCCATTGAAAAACGTCCAGAAATGATTGAAGCTACTGACTGAATGAAAGGAGCTGGCATCTCACTCTCTTTGAATCTTCTTTATCATGCTAAGAGGAGCAGGAAAAAGCAAAAAATTTCAGAATTGCACCTTGCAATGCGGAGAAATTACTGTTTGTGCATTTACAATATTCATTGATTTTTGCCATTGAAAAACGTCCAGAAATGATTGAAGCTACTGACTGAATGAAAGGAGCTGGCATCTCACTCTCTTTGAATCTTCTTTACCATGCTAAGAGGAGCAGGAAAAAGCAAAAAATTTCAGAATTGCACCTTGCAATGCGGAGAAATTACTGTTTGTGCATTTACAATATTCATTGATTTTTGCCATTGAAAAACATCATGTTATTCATATACCAGAAATGATTGAAGCTACTGACTGAATGAAAGGAGCTGGCATCTCACTCTCTTTGAATCTTCTTTATCATGCTAAGAGGAGCAGGAAAAAGCAAAAAATTTCAGAATTGCACCTTGCAATGCGGAGAAATTACTGTTTGTGCATTTACAATATTCATTGATTTTTGCCATTGAAAAACGTCCAGAAGTGATTGAAGCTACTGACTGAATGAAAGGAGCTGGCATCTCACTCTCTTTGAATCTTCTTTATCATGCTAAGAGGAGCAGGAAAAAGCAAAAAAATTCAGAATTGCACCTTGCAATGCGGAGAAATTACTGTTTGTGCATTTACAATATTCATTGATTTTTGCCATTGAAAAACGTCCAGAAATGATTGAAGCTACTGACTGAATGAAAGGAGCTGGCATCTCACTCTCTTTGAATCTTCTTTACCATGCTAAGAGGAGCAGGAAAAAGCAAAAAATTTCAGAATTGCACCTTGCAATGCGGAGAAATTACTGTTTGTGCAGTTACAATATTCATTGATTTTTGCCATTGAAAAACATCGTTATTCATATACCAGAAATGATTGAAGCTACTGACTGAATGAAAGGAGCTGGCATCTCACTCTCTTTGAATCTTCTTTATCATGCTAAGAGGAGCAGGAAAAAGCAAAAAATTTCAGAATTGCACCTTGCAATGCGGAGAAATTACTGTTTGTGCATTTACAATATTCATTGATTTTTGCCATTGAAAAACGTCCAGAAGTGATTGAAGCTACTGACTGAATGAAAGGAGCTGGCATCTCACTCTCTTTGAATCTTCTTTATCATGCTAAGAGGAGCAGGAAAAAGCAAAAAAATTCAGAATTGCACCTTGCAATGCGGAGAAATTACTGTTTGTGCATTTACAATATTCATTGATTTTTGCCATTGAAAAACGTCCAGAAATGATTGAAGCTACTGACTGAATGAAAGGAGCTGGCATCTCACTCTCTTTGAATCTTCTTTACCATGCTAAGAGGAGCAGGAAAAAGCAAAAAATTTCAGAATTGCACCTTGCAATGCGGAGAAATTACTGTTTGTGCAGTTACAATATTCATTGATTTTTGCCATTGAAAAACATCATGTTATTCATATACCAGAAATGATTGAAGCTACTGACTGAATGAAAGGAGCTGGCATCTCACTCTCTTTGAATCTTCTTTATCATGCTAAGAGGAGCAGGAAAAAGCAAAAAATTTCAGAATTGCACCTTGCAATGCGGAGAAATTACTGTTTGTGCATTTACAATATTCATTGATTTTTGCCATTGAAAAACGTCCAGAAATGATTGAAGCTACTGACTGAATGAAAGGAGCTGGCATCTCACTCTCTTTGAATCTTCTTTATCATGCTAAGAGGAGCAGGAAAAAGCAAAAAATTTCAGAATTGCACCTTGCAATGCGGAGAAATTACTGTTTGTGCATTTACAATATTCATTGATTTTTGCCATTGAAAAACGTCCAGAAATGATTGAAGCTACTGACTGAATGAAAGGAGCTGGCATGTAACTCTCTTTGAGTCTTCTTTATCATGCTAAGAGGAGCAGGAAAAAGCAAAAAATTTCAGAATTGCACCTTGCAATGCGGAGAAATTACTCTTTGTGCATTTACAATATTCATTGATTTTTGCCATTGAAAAACATCATGTTATTCATTTACCAGAAATGTTTGAAGCTACTGACTGAATGAAAGAAGCTGGCATCTCACTATCTTTGAATCTTCTTTATCATGCTAAGAGGAGCAGGAAAAAGCAAAAAATTTCAGAATTCCACCTTACAATGCGGAGAAATTACTGTTTGTGCATATACAATATTCATTGATTTTTGCCATTGAAAAACGTCCAGAAATGTTTGAAGCTACTGACTGAATGAAAGGAGCTGGCATCTCACTCTATTTGAATATTCTTTATCATGCTAGGATTAGCAGGAAAAAGCAAAAAATTTCAGAATTGCACCTTGCAATGTGGAGATATTACTGTTTGTGCATTTACAATATTCATTGATTTTTGCCATTGAAAAACGTCCAGAAATGTTTATACCAGAAATGTTTGAAGCTACTGACTGAATGAAAGGAGCTGGCATCTCACTCTCTTTGAATCTTCTTTATCATGCTAAGAGGAGCAGGAAAAAGCAAAAAAATTCAGAATTGCACCTTGCAATGCGGAGAAATTACTGTTTGTGCATTTACAATATTCATTGATTTTTGCCATTGAAAAATGTCCAGAAATGATTGAAGCTACTGACTGAATGAAAGGAGCTGGCATCTCACTCTCTTTGAATCTTCTTTATCATGCTAAGAGGAGCAGGAAAAAGCAAAAAATTTCAGAATTGCACCTTGCAATGCGGAGAAATTACTGTTTGTGCATTTACAATATTCATTGATTTTTGCCATTGAAAAACGTCCAGAAATGATTGAAGCTACTGACTGAATGAAAGGAGCTGGCATCTCACTCTCTTTGAATCTTCTTTATCATGCTAAGAGGAGCAGGAAAAAGCAAAAAATTTCAGAATTGCACCTTGCAATGTGGAGAAATTACTGTTTGTGCATTTACAATATTCATTGATTTTTGCCATTGAAAAACATCATGTTATTCATACCCAGAAATGATTGAAGCTACTGACCGAATGAAAGGAGCTGGCATCTCACTCTCTTTGAATCTTCTTTATCATGCTAAGAGGAGCAGGAAAAAGCAAAACATTTCAGAATTGCACCTTGCAATGCGGAGAAATTACTGTTTGTGCATTTACAATATTCATTGATTATTGCCATTGAAAAACGTCCAGAAATGATTGAAGCTACTGACTGAATGAAAGGAGCTGGCATCTCAATCTCTTTGAATCTTCTTTATCATGCTAAGAGGAGCAGGAAAAAGCAAAAAATTTCAGAATTGCACCTTGCAATGCGGAGAAATTACTGTTTGTGCATTTACAATATTCATTGATTTTTGCCATTGAAAAACATCATGTTATTCATATACCAGAAATGATTGAAGCTACTGACTGAATGAAAGGAGCTGGCATCTCACTCTCTTTGAATCTTCTTTATCATGCTAAGAGGAGCAGGAAAAAGCAAAAAATTTCAGAATTGCACCTTGCAATGCGGAGAAATTACTGTTTGTGCATTTACAATATTCATTGATTATTGCCATTGAAAAACGTCCAGAAATGATTGAAGCTACTGACTGAATGAAAGGAGCTGGCATCTCAATCTCTTTGAATCTTCTTTATCATGCTTAGAGGAGCAGGAAAAAGCAAAAAATTTCAGAATTGCACCTTGCAATGCGGAGAAATTACTGTTTGTGCATTTACAATATTCATTGATTTTTGCCATTGAAAAACGTCCAGAAATGATTGAAGCTACTGACTGAATGAAAGGAGCTGGCATCTCACTCTCTTTGAATCTTCTTTACCATGCTAAGAGGAGCAGGAAAAAGCAAAAAATTTCAGAATTGCACCTTGCAATGCGGAGAAATTACTGTTTGTGCATTTACAATATTCATTGATTTTTGCCATTGAAAAACATCATGTTATTCATATACCAGAAATGATTGAAGCTACTGACTGAATGAAAGGAGCTGGCATCTCACTCTCTTTGAATCTTCTTTATCATGCTAAGAGGAGCAGGAAAAAGCAAAAAATTTCAGAATTGCACCTTGCAATGCGGAGAAATTACTGTTTGTGCATTTACAATATTCATTGATTTTTGCCATTGAAAAACGTCCAGAAGTGATTGAAGCTACTGACTGAATGAAAGGAGCTGGCATCTCACTCTCTTTGAATCTTCTTTATCATGCTAAGAGGAGCAGGAAAAAGCAAAAAAATTCAGAATTGCACCTTGCAATGCGGAGAAATTACTGTTTGTGCATTTACAATATTCATTGATTTTTGCCATTGAAAAACGTCCAGAAATGATTGAAGCTACTGACTGAATGAAAGGAGCTGGCATCTCACTCTCTTTGAATCTTCTTTACCATGCTAAGAGGAGCAGGAAAAAGCAAAAAATTTCAGAATTGCACCTTGCAATGCGGAGAAATTACTGTTTGTGCAGTTACAATATTCATTGATTTTTGCCATTGAAAAACATCATGTTATTCATATACCAGAAATGATTGAAGCTACTGACTGAATGAAAGGAGCTGGCATCTCACTCTCTTTGAATCTTCTTTATCATGCTAAGAGGAGCAGGAAAAAGCAAAAAATTTCAGAATTGCACCTTGCAATGCGGAGAAATTACTGTTTGTGCATTTACAATATTCATTGATTTTTGCCATTGAAAAACGTCCAGAAATGATTGAAGCTACTGACTGAATGAAAGGAGCTGGCATCTCACTCTCTTTGAATCTTCTTTATCATGCTAAGAGGAGCAGGAAAAAGCAAAAAATTTCAGAATTGCACCTTGCAATGCGGAGAAATTACTGTTTGTGCATTTACAATATTCATTGATTTTTGCCATTGAAAAACGTCCAGAAATGATTGAAGCTACTGACTGAATGAAAGGAGCTGGCATGTAACTCTCTTTGAGTCTTCTTTATCATGCTAAGAGGAGCAGGAAAAAGCAAAAAATTTCAGAATTGCACCTTGCAATGCGGAGAAATTACTCTTTGTGCATTTACAATATTCATTGATTTTTGCCATTGAAAAACATCATGTTATTCATTTACCAGAAATGTTTGAAGCTACTGACTGAATGAAAGAAGCTGGCATCTCACTATCTTTGAATCTTCTTTATCATGCTAAGAGGAGCAGGAAAAAGCAAAAAATTTCAGAATTCCACCTTACAATGCGGAGAAATTACTGTTTGTGCATATACAATATTCATTGATTTTTGCCATTGAAAAACGTCCAGAAATGTTTGAAGCTACTGACTGAATGAAAGGAGCTGGCATCTCACTCTATTTGAATATTCTTTATCATGCTAGGATTAGCAGGAAAAAGCAAAAAATTTCAGAATTGCACCTTGCAATGCGGAGAAATTACTGTTTGTGCATTTACAATATTCATTGATTTTTGCCATTGAAAAACGTCCAGAAATGATTGAAGCTACTGACTGAATGAAAGGAGCTGGCATCTCACTCTCTTTGAATCTTCTTTATCATGCTAAGAGGAGCAGGAAAAAGCAAAAAATTTCAGAATTGCACCTTGCAATGTGGAGAAATTACTGTTTGTGCATTTACAATATTCATTGATTTTTGCCATTGAAAAACATCATGTTATTCATACCCAGAAATGATTGAAGCTACTGACCGAATGAAAGGAGCTGGCATCTCACTCTCTTTGAATCTTCTTTATCATGCTAAGAGGAGCAGGAAAAAGCAAAACATTTGAGAATTGCACCTTGCAATGCGGAGAAATTACTGTTTGTGCATTTACAATATTCATTGATTATTGCCATTGAAAAACGTCCAGAAATGATTGAAGCTACTGACTGAATGAAAGGAGCTGGCATCTCAATCTCTTTGAATCTTCTTTATCATGCTAAGAGGAGCAGGAAAAAGCAAAAAATTTCAGAATTGCACCTTGCAATGCGGAGAAATTACTGTTTGTGCATTTACAATATTCATTGATTTTTGCCATTGAAAAACATCATGTTATTCATATACCAGAAATGATTGAAGCTACTGACTGAATGAAAGGAGCTGGCATCTCACTCTCTTTGAATCTTCTTTATCATGCTAAGAGGAGCAGGAAAAAGCAAAAAATTTCAGAATTGCACCTTGCAATGCGGAGAAATTACTGTTTGTGCATTTACAATATTCATTGATTATTGCCATTGAAAAACGTCCAGAAATGATTGAAGCTACTGACTGAATGAAAGGAGCTGGCATCTCAATCTCTTTGAATCTTCTTTATCATGCTAAGAGGAGCAGGAAAAAGCAAAAAATTTCAGAATTGCACCTTGCAATGCGGAGAAATTACTGTTTGTGCATTTACAATATTCATTGATTTTTGCCATTGAAAAACGTCCAGAAATGATTGAAGCTACTGACTGAATGAAAGGAGCTGGCATCTCACTCTCTTTGAATCTTCTTTACCATGCTAAGAGGAGCAGGAAAAAGCAAAAAATTTCAGAATTGCACCTTGCAATGCGGAGAAATTACTGTTTGTGCAGTTACAATATTCATTGATTTTTGCCATTGAAAAACATCATGTTATTCATATACCAGAAATGATTGAAGCTACTGACTGAATGAAAGGAGCTGGCATCTCACTCTCTTTGAATCTTCTTTATCATGCTAAGAGGAGCAGGAAAAAGCAAAAAATTTCAGAATTGCACCTTGCAATGCGGAGAAATTACTGTTTGTGCATTTACAATATTCATTGATTTTTGCCATTGAAAAACGTCCAGAAATGATTGAAGCTACTGACTGAATGAAAGGAGCTGGCATCTCACTCTCTTTGAATCTTCTTTATCATGCTAAGAGGAGCAGGAAAAAGCAAAAAATTTCAGAATTGCACCTTGCAATGCGGAGAAATTACTGTTTGTGCATTTACAATATTCATTGATTTTTGCCATTGAAAAACGTCCAGAAATGATTGAAGCTACTGACTGAATGAAAGGAGCTGGCATGTAACTCTCTTTGAGTCTTCTTTATCATGCTAAGAGGAGCAGGAAAAAGCAAAAAATTTCAGAATTGCACCTTGCAATGCGGAGAAATTACTCTTTGTGCATTTACAATATTCATTGATTTTTGCCATTGAAAAACATCATGTTATTCATTTACCAGAAATGTTTGAAGCTACTGACTGAATGAAAGAAGCTGGCATCTCACTATCTTTGAATCTTCTTTATCATGCTAAGAGGAGCAGGAAAAAGCAAAAAATTTCAGAATTCCACCTTACAATGCGGAGAAATTACTGTTTGTGCATATACAATATTCATTGATTTTTGCCATTGAAAAACGTCCAGAAAAGATTGAAGCTACTGACTGAATGAAAGGAGCTGGCATCTCACTCTCTTTGAATCTTCTTTATCATGCTAAGAGGAGCAGGAAAAAGCAAAAAATTTCAGAATTGCACCTTGCAATGCGGAGAAATTACTGTTTGTGCATTTACAATATTCATTGATTTTTGCCATTGAAAAACATCATGTTATTCATATACCAGAAATGTTTGAAGCTACTGACTGAATGAAAGGAGCTGGCATCTCACTCTCTTTGAATCTTCTTTATCATGCTAAGAGGAGCAGGAAAAAGCAAAAAATTTCAGAATTGCACCTTGCAATGCGGAGAAATTACTGTTTGTGCATTTACAATATTCATTGATTTTTGCCATTGAAAAACGTCCAGAAATGATTGAAGCTACTGACTGAATGAAAGGAGCTGGCATCTCACTCTCTTTGAATCTTCTTTATCATGCTAAGAGGAGCAGGAAAAAGCAAAAAAATTCAGAATTGCACCTTGCAATGCGGAGAAATTACTGTTTGTGCATTTACAATATTCATTGATTTTTGCCATTGAAAAACATCATGTTATTCATATACCAGAAATGATTGAAGCTACTGACTGAATGAAAGGAGCGGGCATCTCACTCTCTTTGAATCTTCTTTATCATGCTAAGAGGAGCAGGAAAAAGCAAAAAATTTCAGAATTGCACCTTGCAATGCGGAGAAATTACTGTTTGTGCATTTACAATATTCATTGATTTTTGCCATTGAAAAACGTCCAGAAATGATTGAAGCTACTGACTGAATGAAAGGAGCTGGCATCTCACTCTCTTTGAATCTTCTTTTTCATGCTAGGATTAGCAGGAAAAAGCAAAAAATTTCAGAATTGCACCTTGCAATGTGGAGATATTACTGTTTGTGCATTTACAATATTCATTGATTTTTGCCATTGAAAAACGTCCAGAAATGTTTGAAGCTACTGACTGAATGAAAGGAGCTGGCATCTCACTCTCTTTGAATCTTCTTTATCATGCTAGGATTAGCAGGAAAAAGCAAAAAATTTCAGAATTGCACCTTGCAATGTGGAGATATTACTGTTTGTGCATTTACAATATTCATTGATTTTTGCCATTGAAAAACGTACAGAAATGTTTGAAGCTACTGACTGAATGAAAGGAGCTGGCATCTCACTCTCTTTGAATCTTCTTTATCATGCTAGGAGTAGCAGGAAAAAGCAAAAAATTTCAGAATTGCACCTTGCAATGTGGAGATATTACTGTTTGTGCATTTACAATATTCATTGATTTTTGCCATTGAAAAACGTCCAGAAATGTTTGAAGCTACTTACTGAATGAAAGGAGCTGGCATCTCACTCTCTTTGAATCTTCTTTATCATGCTAGGATTAGCAGGAAAAAGCAAAAAATTTCAGAATTGCACCTTGCAATGTGGAGATATTACTGTTTGTGCATTTACAATATTCATTGATTTTTGCCATTAAAAAACATCATGTTATTCATATAGCAGAAATGTTTGAGGCTACTGACTGAATGAAAGGACCTTGCATCTCACTCTCTTTGAATCTTCTTTATCATGCTAGGATTAGCAGGAAAAAGCAAAAAATTTCAGAATTGCACCTTGCAATGTGGAGATATTACTGTTTGTGCATTTACAATATTCATTGATTTTTGCCATTGAAAAACGTCCAGAAATGTTTGAAGCTACTGACTGAATGAAAGGAGCTGGCATCTCACTCTATTTGAATATTCTTTATCATGCTAGGATTAGCAGGAAAAAGCAAAAAATTTCAGAATTGCACCTTGCAATGTGGAGATATTACTGTTTGTGCATTTACAATATTCATTGATTTTTGCCATTGAAAAACGTCCAGAAATGTTTATACCAGAAATGTTTGAAGTTACTGACTGAATGAAAGGAGCTGGCATCTCACTCTCTTTGAATATTCTTTATCATGCTAAGAGGAGCAGGAAAAAGCAAAAAAATTCAGAATTGCACCTTGCAATGCGGAGAAATTACTGTTTGTGCATTTTCAATATTCATTGATTTTTGCCATTGAAAAACGTCCAGAAATGATTGAAGCTACTGACTGAATGAAAGGAGCTGGCATCTCACTCTCTTTGAATCTTCTTTATCATGCTAAGAGGAGCAGGAAAAAGCAAAAAATTTCAGAATTGCACGTTGCAGTGCGGAGAAATTACTGTTTGTGCATTTACAATATTCATTGATTTTTGCCATTGAAAAACGTCCAGAAATGATTGAAGCTACTGACTGAATGAAAGGAGCTGGCATCTCACTCTCTTTGAATCTTCTTTATCATGCTAAGAGGAGCAGGAAAAAGCAAAAAATTTCAGAATTGCACCTTGCAATGTGGAGAAATTACTGTTTGTGCATTTACAATATTCATTGATTTTTGCCATTGAAAAACATCATGTTATTCATACCCAGAAATGATTGAAGCTACTGACTGAATGAAAGGAGCTGGCATCTCACTCTCTTTGAATCTTCTTTATCATGCTAAGAGGAGCAGGAAAAAGCAAAAAATTTCAGAATTGCACCTTGCAATGCGGAGAAATTACTGTTTGTGCATTTACAATATTCATTGATTTTTGCCATTGAAAAACGTCCAGAAATGATTGAAGCTACTGACTGAATGAAAGGAGCTGGCATCTCACTCTCTTTGAATCTTCTTTACCATGCTAAGAGGAGCAGGAAAAAGCAAAAAATTTCAGAATTGCACCTTGCAATGCGGAGAAATTACTGTTTGTGCATTTACAATATTCATTGATTTTTGCCATTGAAAAACATCATGTTATTCATATACCAGAAATGATTGAAGCTACTGACTGAATGAAAGGAGCTGGCATCTCACTCTCTTTGAATCTTCTTTATCATGCTAAGAGGAGCAGGAAAAAGCAAAAAATTTCAGAATTGCACCTTGCAATGCGGAGAAATTACTGTTTGTGCATTTACAATATTCATTGATTTTTGCCATTGAAAAACGTCCAGAAAAGATTGAAGCTACTGACTGAATGAAAGGAGCTGGCATCTCACTCTCTTTGAATCTTCTTTATCATGCTAAGAGGAGCAGGAAAAAGCAAAAAATTTCAGAATTGCACCTTGCAATGCGGAGAAATTACTGTTTGTGCATTTACAATATTCATTGATTTTTGCCATTGAAAAACATCATGTTATTCATATACCAGAAATGTTTGAAGCTACTGACTGAATGAAAGGAGCTGGCATCTCACTCTCTTTGAATCTTCTTTATCATGCTAAGAGGAGCAGGAAAAAGCAAAAAATTTCAGAATTGCACCTTGCAATGCGGAGAAATTACTGTTTGTGCATTTACAATATTCATTGATTTTTGCCATTGAAAAACGTCCAGAAATGATTGAAGCTACTGACTGAATGAAAGGAGCTGGCATCTCACTCTCTTTGAATCTTCTTTATCATGCTAAGAGGAGCAGGAAAAAGCAAAAAAATTCAGAATTGCACCTTGCAATGCGGAGAAATTACTGTTTGTGCATTTACAATATTCATTGATTTTTGCCATTGAAAAACATCATGTTATTCATATACCAGAAATGATTGAAGCTACTGACTGAATGAAAGGAGCGGGCATCTCATTCTCTTTGAATCTTCTTTTTCATGCTAAGAGGAGCAGGAAAAAGCAAAAAATTTCAGAATTGCACCTTGCAATGCGGAGAAATTACTGTTTGTGCATTTACAATATTCATTGATTTTTGCCATTGAAAAACGTCCAGAAATGATTGAAGCTACTGACTGAATGAAAGGAGCTGGCATCTCACTCTCTTTGAATCTTCTTTATCATGCTAAGAGGAGCAGGAAAAAGCAAAAAATTTCAGAATTGCACCTTGCAATGCGGAGAAATTACTGCTTGTGCATTTACAATATTCATTGATTTTTGCCATTGAAAAACGTCCAGAAATGATTGAAGCTACTGACTGAATGAAAGGAGCTGGCATCTCACTCTCTTTGAATCTTTATCATGCTAAGAGGAGCAGGAAAAAGCAAAAAATTTCAGAATTGCACCTTGCAATGCGGAGAAATTACTGTTTGTGCATTTACAATATTCATAGATTTTTGCCATTGAAAAACGTCCAGAAATGTTTGAAGCTACTGACTGAATGAAAGGAGCTGGCATCTCACTCTCTTTGAATCTTCTTTATCATGCTAGGATTAGCAGGAAAAAGCAAAAAATTTCAGAATTGCACCTTGCAATGTGGAGATATTACTGTTTGTGCATTTACAATATTCATTGATTTTTGCCATTGAAAAACGTCCAGAAATGTTTGAAGCTACTGACTGAATGAAAGGAGCTGGCATCTCACTCTCTTTGAATCTTCTTTATCATGCTAGGAGTAGCAGGAAAAAGCAAAAAATTTCAGAATTGCACCTTGCAATGTGGAGATATTACTGTTTGTGCATTTACAATATTCATTGATTTTTGCCATTGAAAAACGTCCAGAAATGTTTGAAGCTACTGACTGAATGAAAGGAGCTGGCATCTCACTCTCTTTGAATCTTCTTTATCATGCTAGGATTAGCAGGAAAAAGCAAAAAATTTCAGAATTGCACCTTGCAATATGGAGATATTACTGTTTGTGCATTTACAATATTCATTGATTTTTGCCATTGAAAAACATCATGTTATTCATATACCAGAAATGTTTGAAGCTACTGACTGAATGAAAGGAGCTGGCATCTCATTCTCTTTGAATCTTCTTTATCATGCTAGGATTAGCAGGAAAAAGCAAAAAATTTCAGAATTGAACCTTGCAATGTGGAGATATTACTGTTTGTGCATTTACAATATTCATTGATTTTTGCCATTGAAAAACGTCCAGAAATGTTTGAAGCTACTGACTGAATGAAAGGAGCTGGCATCTCACTCTATTTGAATCTTCTTTACCATGCTAGGATTAGCAGGAAAAAGCAAAAAATTTCAGAATTGCACCTTGCAATGTGGAGATATTACTGTTTGTGCATTTACAATATTCATTGATTTTTGCCATTGAAAAACGTCCAGAAATGTTTATACCAGAAATGTTTGAAGCTACTGACTGAATGAAAGTAGCTGGCATCTCACTCTCTTTGAATCTTCTTTATCATGCTAAGAGGAGCAGGAAAAAGCAAAGAATTTCAGAATTGCACCTTGCAATGCGGAGAAATTACTGTTTGTGCATTTACAATATTCATTGATTTTTGCCATTGAAAAACGTCCAGAAATGACTGAAGCTACTGACTGAATGAAAGGAGCTGGCATCTCACTCTCTTTGAATCTTCTTTATCATGCTAAGAGGAGCAGGAAAAACCAAAAAATTTCAGAATTGCACCTTGCAATGCGGAGAAATTACTGTTTGTGCATTTACAATATTCATTGATTTTTGCCATTGAAAAACGTCCAGAAATGATTGAAGCTACTGACTGAATGAAAAGAGCTGGCATCTCACTCTCTTTGAATCTTCTTTATCATGCTAAGAGGAGCAGGAAAAAGCAAAAAATTTCAGAATTGCACCTTGCAATGCGGAGAAATTACTGTTTGTGCATTTACAATATTCATTGATTTTTGCCATTGAAAAACATCATGTTATTCATATACCAGAAATGATTGAAGCTACTGACTGAATGAAAGGAGCTGGCATCTCACTCTCTTTGAATCTTCTTTATCATGCTAAGAGGAGCAGGAAAAAGCAAAAAATTTCAGAATTGCACCTTGCAATGCGGAGAAATTACTGTTTGTGCATTTACAATATTCATTGATTTTTGCCATTGAAAAACGTCCAGAAATGATTGAAGCTACTGACTGAATGAAAGGAGCTGGCATCTCACTCTCTTTGAATCTTCTTTATCATGCTAAGAGGAGCAGGAAAAAGCAAAAAATTTCAGAATTGCAATTTGCAATGCGGAGAAATTACTGTTTGTGCATTTACAATATTCATTGATTTTTGCCATTGAAAAACGTCCAGAAATGATTGAAGCTACTGACTGAATGAAAGGAGCTGGCATCTCACTCTCTTTGAATCTTCTTTATCATGCTAAGTGGAGCAGGAAAAAGCAAAAAATTTCAGAATTGCACCTTGCAATACGGAGAAATTACTGTTTGTGCATTTACAATATTCATTGATTTTTGCCATTGAAAAACGTCCAGAAATGATTGAAGCTACTGACTGAATGAAAGGAGCTGGCATCTCACTCTCTTTGAATCTTCTTTATCATGCTAAGAGGAGCAGGAAAAAGCAAAAAATTTCAGAATTGCACCTTGCAATGCGGAGAAATTACTGTTTGTGCATTTACAATATTCATTGATTTTTGCCATTGAAAAACGTCCAGAAATGACTGAAGCTACTGACTGAATGAAAGGAGCTGGCATCTCACTCTCTTTGAATCTTCTTTATCATGCTAAGAGGAGCAGGAAAAAGCAAAAAATTTCAGAATTGCACCTTGCAATGCGGAGAAATTACTGTTTGGGCATTTACAATATTCATTGATTTTTGCCATTGAAAAACGTCCAGAAATGATTGAAGCTACTGACTGAATGAAAGGAGCTGGCATCTCACTCTCTTTGAATCTTCTTTATCATGCTAAGAGGAGCAGGAAAAAGCAAAAAATTTCAGAATTGCACCTTGCAATGCGGAGAAATTACTGTTTGTGCATTTACAATATTCATTGATTTTTGCCATTGAAAAACATCATGTTATTCATATACCAGAAATGATTGAAGCTACTGACTGAATGAAAGGAGCTGGCATCTCACTCTCTTTGAATCTTCTTTATCATGCTAAGAGGAGCAGGAAAAAGCAAAAAATTTCAGAATTGCACCTTGCAATGCGGAGAAATTACTGTTTGTGCATTTACAATATTCATTGATTTTTGCCATTGAAAAACGTCCAGAAATGATTGAAGCTACTGACTGAATGAAAGGAGCTGGCATCTCACTCTCTTTGAATCTTCTTTATCATGCTAAGAGGAGCAGGAAAAAGCAAAAAATTTCAGAATTGCACCTTGCAATGCGGAGAAATTACTGTTTGTGCATTTACAATATTCATTGATTTTTGCCATTGAAAAACGTCCAGAAATGATTGAAGCTACTGACTGAATGAAAGGAGCTGGCATCTCACTCTCTTTGAATCTTCTTTATCATGCTAGGATTAGCAGGAAAAAGCAAAAAATTTCAGAATTGCACCTTGCAATGTGGAGATATTACTGTTTGTGCATTTACAATATTCATTGAATTTTGCCATTGAAAAACGTCCAGAAATGTTTGAAGCTACTGACTGAATGAAAGGAGCTGGCATCTCACTCTATTTGAATCTTCTTTATCATGCTAGGATTAGCAGGAAAAAGCAAAAAATTTCAGAATTGCACCTTGCAATGTGGAGATATTACTGTTTGTGCATTTACAATATTCATTGATTTTTGCCATTGAAAAACGTCCAGAAATGTTTATACCAGAAATGTTTGAAGCTACTGACTGAATGAAAGGAGCTGGCATCTCACTCTCTTTGAATCTTCTTTATCATGCTAAGAGGAGCAGGAAAAAGCAAAAAATTTCAGAATTGCACCTTGCAATGCGGAGAAATTACTGTTTGTGCATTTACAATATTCATTGATTTTTGCCATTGAAAAACGTCCAGAAATGACTGAAGCTACTGACTGAATGAAAGGAGCTGGCATCTCACTCTCTTTGAATCTTCTTTATCATGCTAAGAGGAGCAGGAAAAAGCAAAAAATTTCAGAATTGCACCTTGCAATGCGGAGAAATTACTGTTTGTGCATTTACAATATTCATTGATTTTTGCCATTGAAAAACGTCCTGAAATGATTGAAGCTACTGACTGAATGAAAGGAGCTGGCATCTCACTCTCTTTGAATCTTCTTTATCATGCTAAGAGGAGCAGGAAAAAGCAAAAAATTTCAGAATTGCACCTTGCAATGCGGAGAAATTACTGTTTGTGCATTTACAATATTCATTGATTTTTGCCATTGAAAAACATCATGTTATTCATATACCAGAAATGTTTGAAGCTACTGACTGAATGAAAGGAGCTGGCATCTCACTCTCTTTGAATCTTCTTTATCATGCTAAGAGGAGCAGGAAAAAGCAAAAAATTTCAGAATTGCACCTTGCAATGCGGAGAAATTACTGTTTGTGCATTTACAATATTCATTGATTTTTGCCATTGAAAAACGTCCAGAAATGATTGAAGCTACTGACTGAATGAAAGGAGCTGGCATCTCACTCTCTTAGAATCTTCTTTATCATGCTAAGAGGAGCAGGAAAAAGCAAAAAATTTCAGAATTGCACCTTGCAATGCGGAGAAATTACTGTTTGTGCATTTACAATATTCATTGATTTTTGAAATTGAAAAACGTCCAGAAATGATTGAAGCTACTGACTGAATGAAAGGAGCTGGCATCTCACTCTCTTTGAATCTTCTTTATCATGCTAAGAGGAGCAGGAAAAAGCAAAAAATTTCAGAATTGCACCTTGCAATGCGGAGAAATTACTGTTTGTGCATTTACAATATTCATTGATTTTTGCCATTGAAAAACATCATGTTATTCATATACCAGAAATGATTGAAGCTACTGACTGAATGAAAGGAGCTGGCATCTCACTCTCTTTGAATCTTCTTTATCATGCTAAGAGGAGCAGGAAAAAGCAAAAAATTTCAGAATTGCACCTTGCAATGCGGAGAAATTACTGTTTGTGCAGTTACAATATTCATTGATTTTTGCCATTGAAAAACGTCCAGAAATGATTGAAGCTACTGACTGAATGAAAGGAGCTGGCATCTCACTCTCTTTGAATCTTCTTTATCATGCTAAGAGGAGCAGGAAAAAGCAAAAAATTTCAGAATTGCACCTTGCAATGCGGAGAAATTACTGTTTGTGCATTTACAATATTCATTGATTTTTGCCATTGAAAAACGTCCAGAAATGATTGAAGCTACTGACTGAATGAAAGGAGCTGGCATCTCACTCTCTTTGAATCTTCTTTATCATGCTAGGATTAGCAGGAAAAAGCAAAAAATTTCAGAATTGCACCTTGCAATGTGGAGATATTACTGTTTGTGCATTTACAATATTCATTGAATTTTGCCATTGAAAAACGTCCAGAAATGTTTGAAGCTACTGACTGAATGAAAGGAGCTGGCATCTCACTCTATTTGAATCTTCTTTATCATGCTAGGATTAGCAGGAAAAAGCAAAAAATTTCAGAATTGCACCTTGCAATGTGGAGATATTACTGTTTGTGCATTTACAATATTCATTGATTTTTGCCATTGAAAAACGTCCAGAAATATTTATACCAGAAATGTTTGAAGCTACTGACTGAATGAAAGGAGCTGGCATCTCACTCTCTTTGAATCTTCTTTATCATGCTAAGAGGAGCAGGAAAAAGCAAAAAATTTCAGAATTGCACGTTGCAATGCGGAGAAATTACTGTTTGTGCATTTACAATATTCATTGATTTTTGCCATTGAAAAACGTCCAGAAATGACTGAAGCTACTGACTGAATGAAAGGAGCTGGCATCTCACTCTCTTTGAATCTTCTTTATCATGCTAAGAGGAGCAGGAAAAAGCAAAAAATTTCAGAATTGCACCTTGCAATGCGGAGAAATTACTGTTTGTGCATTTACAATATTCATTGATTTTTGCCATTGAAAAACATCCAGAAATGATTGAAGCTACTGACTGAATGAAAGGAGCTGGCATCTCACGCTCTTTGAATCTTCTTTATCATGCTAAGAGGAGCAGGAAAAAGCAAAAAATTTCAGAATTGCACCTTGCAATGCGGAGAAATTACTGTTTGTGCATTTACAATATTCATTGATTTTTGCCATTGAAAAACATCATGTTATTCATATACCAGAAATGATTGAAGCTACTGACTGAATGAAAGGAGCTGGCATCTCACTCTCTTTGAATCTTCTTTATCATGCTAAGAGGAGCAGGAAAAAGCAAAAAATTTCAGAATTGCACCTTGCAATGCGGAGAAATTACTGTTTGTGCATTTACAATATTCATTGATTTTTGCCATTGAAAAACGTCCAGAAATGATTGAAGCTACTGACTGAATGAAAGGAGCTGGCATCTCACTCTCTTTGAATCTTCTTTATCATGCTAAGAGGAGCAGGAAAAAGCAAAAAATTTCAGAATTGCACCTTGCAATGCGGAGAAATTACTGTTTGTGCATTTACAATATTCATTGATTTTTGCCATTGAAAAACGTCCAGAAATGATTGAAGCTACTGACTGAATGAAAGGAGCTGGCATCTCACTCTCTTTGAATCTTCTTTATCATGCTAAGAGGAGCAGGAAAAAGCAAAAAATTTCAGAATTGCACCTTGCAATGCGGAGAAATTACTGTTTGTGCATTTACAATATTCAATGATTTTTGCCATTGAAAAACGTCCAGAAATGATTGAAGCTACTGACTGAATGAAAGGAGCTGGCATCTCACTCTCTTTGAATCTTCTTTATCATGCTAAGAGGAGCAGGAAAAAGCAAAAAATTTCAGAATTGCAACTTGCAATGCGGAGAAATTACTGTTTGTGCATTTACAATATTCATTGATTTTTGCCATTGAAAAACATCATGTTATTCATATACCAGAAATGATTGAAGCTACTGACTGAATGAAAGGAGCTGGCATCTCACTCTCTTTGAATCTTCATTATCATGCTAAGAGGAGCAGGAAAAAGCAAAAAATTTCAGAATTGCACCTTGCAATGCGGAGAAATTACTGTTTGTGCATTTACAATATTCATTGATTTTTGCCATTGAAAAACGTCCAGAAATGATTGAAGCTACTGACTGAATGAAAGGAGCTGGCATCTCACTCTCTTTGAATCTTCTTTATCATGCTAAGAGGAGCAGGAAAAAGCAAAAAATTTCAGAATTGCACCTTGCAATGCGGAGAAATTACTGTTTGTGCATTTACAATATTCATTGATTTTTGCCATTGAAAAACGTCCAGAAATGATTGAAGCTACTGACTGAATGAAAGGAGCTGGCATCTCACTCTCTTTGAATCTTCTTTATCATGCTAGGATTAGCAGGAAAAAGCAAAAAATTTCAGAATTGCACCTTGCAATGTGGAGATATTACTGTTTGTGCATTTACAATATTCATTGATTTTTGCCATTGAAAAACGTCCAGAAATGTTTGAAGCTACTGACTGAATGAAAGGAGCTGGCATCTCACTCTCTTTGAATCTTCTTTATCATGCTAATAGTAGCAGGAAAAAGCAAAAAATTTCAGAATTGCACCTTGCAATGTGGAGATATTACTGTTTGTGCATTTACAATATTCATTGATTTTTGCCATTGAAAAACGTCCAGAAATGTTTGAAGCTACTGACTGAATGAAAGGAGCTGGCATCTCACTCTCTTTGAATCTTCTTTATCATGCTAGGATTAGCAGGAAAAAGCAAAAAATTTCAGAATTGCACCTTGCAATGTGGAGATATTACTGTTTGTGCATTTACAATATTCATTGATTTTTGCCATTGAAAAACATCATGTTATTCATATACCAGAAATGTTTGAAGCTACTGACTGAATGAAAGGAGCTGACATCTCACTCTCTTTGAATCTTCTTTATCATGCTAGGATTAGCAGGAAAAAGCAAAAAAATTCAGAATTGCACCTTGCAATGTGGAGATATTACTGTTTGTGCATTTACAATATTCATTGATTTTTGCCATTGAAAAACGTCCAGAAATGTTTGAAGCTACTGACTGAATGAAAGGAGCTGGCATCTCACTCTATTTGAATCTTCTTTATCATCCTAGGATTAGCAGGAAAAAGCAAAAAATTTCAGCATTGCACCTTGCAATGTAGAGATATTACTGTTTGTGCATTTACAATATTCATTGATTTTTGCCATTGAAAAACATCCAGAAATGTTTATACCAGAAATGTTTGAAGCTACTGACTGAATGAAAGGAGCTGGCATCTCACTCTCTTTGAATCTTCTTTATCATGCTAAGAGGAGCAGGAAAAAGCAAAAAATTTCAGAATTGCACCTTGCAATGCGGAGAAATTACTGTTTGTGCATTTACAATATTCATTGATTTTTGCCATTGAAAAACATCATGTTATTCATATACCAGAAATGATTGAAGCTACTGACTGAATGAAAGGAGCTGGCATCTCACTCTCTTTGAATCTTCTTTATCATGCTAAGAGGAGCAGGAAAAAGCAAAAAATTTCAGAATTGCACCTTGCAATGCGGAGAAATTACTGTTTGTGCATTTACAATATTCATTGATTTTTGCCATTGAAAAACATCCAGAAATGATTGAAGCTACTGACTGAATGAAAGGAGCTGACATCTCACTCTCTTTGAATCTTCTTTATCATGCTAGGATTAGCAGGAAAAAGCAAAAAATTTCAGAATTGCACCTTGCAATGTGGAGATATTACTGTTTGTGCATTTACAATATTCATTGATTTTTGCCATTGAAAAACGTCCAGAAATGTTTGAAGCTACTGACTGAATGAAAGGAGCTGGCATCTCACTCTATTTGAATCTTCTTTATCATGCTAGGATTAGCAGGAAAAAGCAAAAAAAATTTCAGCATTGCACCTTGCAATGTGGAGATATTACTGTTTGTGCATTTACAATATTCATTGATTTTTGCCATTGAAAAACGTCCAGAAATGTTTATACCAGAAATGTTTGAAGCTACTGACTGAATGAAAGGAGCTGGCATCTCACTCTCTTTGAATCTTCTTTATCATGCTAAGAGGAGCAGGAAAAAGCAAAAAATTTCAGAATTGCACCTTGCAATGCGGAGAAATTACTGTTTGTGCATTTACAATATTCATTGATTTTTGCCATTGAAAAACTTCCAGAAATGACTGAAGCTACTGACTGAATGAAAGGAGCTGGCATCTCACTCTCTTTGAATCTTCTTTATCATGCTAAGAGGAGCAGGAAAAAGCAAAAAATTTCAGAATTGCACCTTGCAATGCGGAGAAATTACTGTTTGTGCATTTACAATATTCATTGATTTTTGCCATTGAAAAACGTCCAGAAATGATTGAAGCTACTGACTGAATGAAAGGAGCTGGCATCTCACTCTCTTTGAATCTTCTTTATCATGCTAGGATTAGCAGGAAAAAGCAAAAAATTTCAGAATTGCACCTTGCAATGTGGAGATATTACTGTTTGTGCATTTACAATATTCATTGATTTTTGCCATTGAAAAACGTCCAGAAATGTTTGAAGCTACTGACTGAATGAAAGGAGCTGGCATCTCACTCTCTTTGAATCTTCTTTATCATGCTAATAGTAGCAGGAAAAAGCAAAAAATTTCAGAATTGCACCTTGCAATGTGGAGATATTACTGTTTGTGCATTTACAATATTCATTGATTTTTGCCATTGAAAAACGTCCAGAAATGTTTGAAGCTACTGACTGAATGAAAGGAGCTGGCATCTCACTCTCTTTGAATCTTCTTTATCATGCTAGGATTAGCAGGAAAAAGCAAAAAATTTCAGAATTGCACCTTGCAATGTGGAGATATTACTGTTTGTGCATTTACAATATTCATTGATTTTTGCCATTGAAAAACATCATGTTATTCATATACCAGAAATGTTTGAAGCTACTGACTGAATGAAAGGAGCTGACATCTCACTCTCTTTGAATCTTCTTTATCATGCTAGGATTAGCAGGAAAAAGCAAAAAAATTCAGAATTGCACCTTGCAATGTGGAGATATTACTGTTTGTGCATTTACAATATTCATTGATTTTTGCCATTGAAAAACGTCCAGAAATGTTTGAAGCTACTGACTGAATGAAAGGAGCTGGCATCTCACTCTATTTGAATCTTCTTTATCATCCTAGGATTAGCAGGAAAAAGCAAAAAATTTCAGCATTGCACCTTGCAATGTGGAGATATTACTGTTTGTGCATTTACAATATTCATTGATTTTTGCCATTGAAAAACATCCAGAAATGTTTATACCAGAAATGTTTGAAGCTACTGACTGAATGAAAGGAGCTGGCATCTCACTCTCTTTGAATCTTCTTTATCATGCTAAGAGGAGCAGGAAAAAGCAAAAAATTTCAGAATTGCACCTTGCAATGCGGAGAAATTACTGTTTGTGCATTTACAATATTCATTGATTTTTGCCATTGAAAAACATCATGTTATTCATATACCAGAAATGATTGAAGCTACTGACTGAATGAAAGGAGCTGGCATCTCACTCTCTTTGAATCTTCTTTATCATGCTAAGAGGAGCAGGAAAAAGCAAAAAATTTCAGAATTGCACCTTGCAATGCGGAGAAATTACTGTTTGTGCATTTACAATATTCATTGATTTTTGCCATTGAAAAACATCCAGAAATGATTGAAGCTACTGACTGAATGAAAGGAGCTGACATCTCACTCTCTTTGAATCTTCTTTATCATGCTAGGATTAGCAGGAAAAAGCAAAAAATTTCAGAATTGCACCTTGCAATGTGGAGATATTACTGTTTGTGCATTTACAATATTCATTGATTTTTGCCATTGAAAAACGTCCAGAAATGTTTGAAGCTACTGACTGAATGAAAGGAGCTGGCATCTCACTCTATTTGAATCTTCTTTATCATGCTAGGATTAGCAGGAAAAAGCAAAAAAAATTTCAGCATTGCACCTTGCAATGTGGAGATATTACTGTTTGTGCATTTACAATATTCATTGATTTTTGCCATTGAAAAACGTCCAGAAATGTTTATACCAGAAATGTTTGAAGCTACTGACTGAATGAAAGGAGCTGGCATCTCACTCTCTTTGAATCTTCTTTATCATGCTAAGAGGAGCAGGAAAAAGCAAAAAATTTCAGAATTGCACCTTGCAATGCGGAGAAATTACTGTTTGTGCATTTACAATATTCATTGATTTTTGCCATTGAAAAACTTCCAGAAATGACTGAAGCTACTGACTGAATGAAAGGAGCTGGCATCTCACTCTCTTTGAATCTTCTTTATCATGCTAAGAGGAGCAGGAAAAAGCAAAAAATTTCAGAATTGCACCTTGCAATGCGGAGAAATTACTGTTTGTGCATTTACAATATTCATTGATTTTTGCCATTGAAAAACGTCCAGAAATGATTGAAGCTACTGACTGAATGAAAGGAGCTGGCATCTCACTCTCTTTGAATCTTCTTTATCATGCTAAGAGGAGCAGGAAAAAGCAAAAAATTTCAGAATTGCACCTTGCAATGCGGAGAAATTACTGTTTGTGCATTTACAATATTCATTGATTTTTGCCATTGAAAAACATCATGTTATTCATATACCAGAAATGATTGAAGCTACTGACTGAATGAAAGGAGCTGGCATCTCACTCTCTTTGAATCTTCTTTATCATGCTAAGAGGAGCAGGAAAAAGCAAAAAATTTCAGAATTGCACCTTGCAATGCGGAGAAATTACTGTTTGTGCATTTACAATATTCATTGATTTTTGCCATTGAAAAACGTCCAGAAATGATTGAAGCTACTGACTGAATGAAAGGAGCTGGCATCTCACTCTCTTTGAATCTTCTTTATCATGCTAAGAGGAGCAGGAAAAAGCAAAAAATTTCAGAATTTCATCTTGCAATGCGGAGAAATTACTGTTTGTGCATTTACAATATTCATTGATTTTTGCCATTGAAAAACGTCCAGAAATGATTGAAGCTACTGACTGAATGAAAGGAGCTGGCATCTCACTCTCTTTGAATCTTCTTTATCATGCTAAGAGGAGCAGGAAAAAGCAAAAAATTTCAGAATTGCACCTTGCAATGCGGAGAAATTACTGTTTGTGCATTTACAATATTCATTGATTTTTGCCATTGAAAAACGTCCAGAAATGATTGAAGCTACTGACTGAATGAAAGGAGCCGGAATCTCACTCTCTTTGAATCTTCTTTATCATGCTAAGAGGAGCAGGAAAAAGCAAAAAATTTCAGAATTGCAACTTGCAATGCGGAGAAATTACTGTTTGTGCATTTACAATATTCATTGATTTTTGCCATTGAAAAACATCATGTTATTCATATACCAGAAATGATTGAAGCTACTGACTGAATGAAAGGAGCTGGCATCTCACTCTCTTTGAATCTTCTTTATCATGCTAAGAGGAGCAGGAAAAAGCAAAAAATTTCAGAATTGCACCTTGCAATGCGGAGAAATTACTGTTTGTGCATTTACAATATTCATTGATTTTTGCCATTGAAAAACGTCCAGAAATGATTGAAGCTACTGACTGAATGAAAGGAGCTGGCATCTCACTCTCTTTGAATCTTCTTTATCATGCTAAGAGGAGCAGGAAAAAGCAAAAAATTTCAGAATTGCACCTTGCAATGCGGAGAAATTACTGTTTGTGCATTTACAATATTCATTGATTTTTGCCATTGAAAAACGTCCAGAAATGATTGAAGCTACTGACTGAATGAAAGGAGCTGGCATCTCACTCTCTTTGAATCTTCTTTATCATGCTAAGAGGAGCAGGAAAAAGCAAAAAATTTCAGAATTGCACCTTGCAATGCGGAGAAATTACTGTTTGTGCATTTACAATATTCATTAATTTTTGCCATTGAAAAACATCATGTTATTCATATCCCAGAAATGTTTGAAGCTACTGACAATGAAAGAAGCTGGCATCTCACTCTCTTTGAATCTTCTTTATCATGCTAATAGGAGCAGGAAAAAGCAAAAAATTTCAGAATTGCACCTTGCAATGCGGAGAAATTACTGTTTGTGCATTTACAATATTCATTGATTTTTGCCATTGAAAAACGTCCAGAAATGATTGAAGCTACTGACTGAATGAAAGGAGCTGGCATCTCACTCTCTTTGAATCTTCTTTATCATGCTAAGAGGAGCAGGAAAAAGCAAAAAATTTCAGAATTGCACCTTGCAATGCGGAGAAATTACTGTTTGTGCATTTACAATATTCATTGATTTTTTCCATTGAAAAACATCATGTTATTCATATACCAGAAATGTTTGAAGCTACTGACTGAATGAAAGGAGCTGGCATCTCACTCTCTTTGAATCTTCTTTATCATGCTAAGAGGAGCAGGAAAAAGCAAAAAATTTCAGAATTGCACCTTGCAATGCGGAGAAATTACTGTTTGTGCATTTACAATATTCATTGATTTTTGCCATTGAAAAACGTCCAGAAATGATTGAAGCTACTGACTGAATGAAAGGAGCTGGCATCTCACTCTCTTTGAATCTTCTTTATCATGCTAAGAGGAGCAGGAAAATGCAAGAAATTTCAGAATTGCACCTTGCAATGCGGAGAAATTACTGTTTGTGCATTTATAATATTCATTGATTTTTGCCATTGAAAAACGTCCAGAAATGTTTGAAGCTACTGACTGAATGAAAGGAGCTGGCATCTCACTCTCTTTGAATCTTCTTTATCATGCTAGGATTAGCAGGAAAAAGCAAAAAATTTCAGAATTGCACCTTGCAATGTGGAGATATTACTGTTTGTGCATTTACAATATTCATTGATTTTTGCCATTGAAAAACATCATGTTATTCATATACCAGAAATGTTTGAAGCTACTGACTGAATGAAAGGAGCTGACATCTCACTCTCTTTGAATCTTCTTTATCATGCTAGGATTAGCAGGAAAAAGCAAAAAATTTCAGAATTGCACCTTGCAATGTGGAGATATTACTGTTTGTGCATTTACAATATTCATTGATTTTTGCCATTGAAAAACGTCCAGAAATGTTTGAAGCTACTGACTGAATGAAAGGAGCTGGCATCTCACTCTATTTGAATCTTCTTTATCATGCTAGGATTAGCAGGAAAAAGCAAAAAAAATTTCAGCATTGCACCTTGCAATGTGGAGATATTACTGTTTGTGCATTTACAATATTCATTGATTTTTGCCATTGAAAAACGTCCAGAAATGTTTATACCAGAAATGTTTGAAGCTACTGACTGAATGAAAGGAGCTGGCATCTCACTCTCTTTGAATCTTCTTTATCATGCTAAGAGGAGCAGGAAAAAGCAAAAAATTTCAGAATTGCACCTTGCAATGCGGAGAAATTACTGTTTGTGCATTTACAATATTCATTGATTTTTGCCATTGAAAAACTTCCAGAAATGACTGAAGCTACTGACTGAATGAAAGGAGCTGGCATCTCACTCTCTTTGAATCTTCTTTATCATGCTAAGAGGAGCAGGAAAAAGCAAAAAATTTCAGAATTGCACCTTGCAATGCGGAGAAATTACTGTTTGTGCATTTACAATATTCATTGATTTTTGCCATTGAAAAACGTCCAGAAATGATTGAAGCTACTGACTGAATGAAAGGAGCTGGCATCTCACTCTCTTTGAATCTTCTTTATCATGCTAAGAGGAGCAGGAAAAAGCAAAAAATTTCAGAATTGCACCTTGCAATGCGGAGAAATTACTGTTTGTGCATTTACAATATTCATTGATTTTTGCCATTGAAAAACATCATGTTATTCATATACCAGAAATGATTGAAGCTACTGACTGAATGAAAGGAGCTGGCATCTCACTCTCTTTGAATCTTCTTTATCATGCTAAGAGGAGCAGGAAAAAGCAAAAAATTTCAGAATTGCACCTTGCAATGCGGAGAAATTACTGTTTGTGCATTTACAATATTCATTGATTTTTGCCATTGAAAAACGTCCAGAAATGATTGAAGCTACTGACTGAATGAAAGGAGCTGGCATCTCACTCTCTTTGAATCTTCTTTATCATGCTAAGAGGAGCAGGAAAAAGCAAAAAATTTCAGAATTTCATCTTGCAATGCGGAGAAATTACTGTTTGTGCATTTACAATATTCATTGATTTTTGCCATTGAAAAACGTCCAGAAATGATTGAAGCTACTGACTGAATGAAAGGAGCTGGCATCTCACTCTCTTTGAATCTTCTTTATCATGCTAAGAGGAGCAGGAAAAAGCAAAAAATTTCAGAATTGCACCTTGCAATGCGGAGAAATTACTGTTTGTGCATTTACAATATTCATTGATTTTTGCCTTTGAAAAACGTCCAGAAATGATTGAAGCTACTGACTGAATGAAAGGAGACGGAATCTCACTCTCTTTGAATCTTCTTTATCATGCTAAGAGGAGCAGGAAAAAGCAAAAAATTTCAGAATTGCAACTTGCAATGCGGAGAAATTACTGTTTGTGCATTTACAATATTCATTGATTTTTGCCATTGAAAAACATCATGTTATTCATATACCAGAAATGATTGAAGCTACTGACTGAATGAAAGGAGCTGGCATCTCACTCTCTTTGAATCTTCTTTATCATGCTAAGAGGAGCAGGAAAAAGCAAAAAATTTCAGAATTGCACCTTGCAATGCGGAGAAATTACTGTTTGTGCATTTACAATATTCATTGATTTTTGCCATTGAAAAACGTCCAGAAATGATTGAAGCTACTGACTGAATGAAAGGAGCTGGCATCTCACTCTCTTTGAATCTTCTTTATCATGCTAAGAGGAGCAGGAAAAAGCAAAAAATTTCAGAATTGCACCTTGCAATGCGGAGAAATTACTGTTTGTGCATTTACAATATTCATTGATTTTTGCCATTGAAAAACGTCCAGAAATGATTGAAGCTACTGACTGAATGAAAGGAGCTGGCATCTCACTCTCTTTGAATCTTCTTTATCATGCTAAGAGGAGCAGGAAAAAGCAAAAAATTTCAGAATTGCACCTTGCAATGCGGAGAAATTACTGTTTGTGCATTTACAATATTCATTGATTTTTGCCATTGAAAAACATCATGTTATTCATATACCAGAAATGTTTGAAGCTACTGACTGAATGAAAGGAGCTGGCATCTCACTCTCTTTGAATCTTCTTTATCATGCTAAGAGGAGCAGGAAAAAGCAAAAAATTTCAGAATTGCACCTTGCAATGCGGAGAAATTACTGTTTGTGCATTTACAATATTCATTGATTTTTGCCATTGAAAAACGTCCAGAAATGATTGAAGCTACTGACTGAATGAAAGGAGCTGGCATCTCACTCTCTTTGAATCTTCTTTATCATGCTAAGAGGAGCAGGAAAATGCAAGAAATTTCAGAATTGCACCTTGCAATGCGGAGAAATTACTGTTTGTGCATTTATAATATTCATTGATTTTTGCCATTGAAAAACATCCAGAAATGATTGAAGCTACTGACTGAATGAAAGGAGCTGGCATCTCACTCTCTTTGAATCTTCTTTATCATGCTAAGAGGAGCAGGAAAAAGCAAAAAATTTCAGAATTGCACCTTGCAATGCGGAGAAATTACTGTTTGTGCATTTACAATATTCATTGATTTTTGCCATTGAAAAACATCATGTTATTCATATACCAGAAATGATTGAAGCTACTGACTGAATGAAAGGAGCTGGCATCTCACTCTCTTTGAATCTTCTTTATCATGCTAAGAGGAGCAGGAAAAAGCAAAAAATTTCAGAATTGCACCTTGCAATGCGGAGAAATTACTGTTTGTGCATTTACAATATTCATTGATTTTTGCATTGAAAAACGTCCAGAAATGACTGAAGCTACTGACTGAATGAAAGGAGCTGGCATCTCACTCTCTTTGAATCTTCTTTATCATGCTAAGAGGAGCAGGAAAAAGCAAAAAATTTCAGAATTGCATCTTGCAATGCGGAGAAATTACTGTTTGTGCATTTACAATATTCATTGATTTTTGCCATTGAAAAACGTCCAGAAATGATTGAAGCTACTGACTGAATGAAAGGAGCTGGCATCTCACTCTCTTTGAATCTTCTTTATCATGCTAAGAGGAGCAGGAAAAAGCAAAAAATTTCAGAATTGCACCTTGCAATGCGGAGAAATTACTGTTTGTGCATTTACAATATTCATTGATTTTTGCCATTGAAAAACATCATGTTATTCATATACCAGAAATGATTGAAGCTACTGACTGAATGAAAGGAGCTGGCATCTCACTCTCTTTGAATCTTCTTTATCATGCTAAGAGGAGCAGGAAAAAGCAAAAAATTTCAGAATTGCACCTTGCAATGCGGAGAAATTACTGTTTGTGCATTTACAATATTCATTGATTTTTGCCATTGAAAAACGTCCAGAAATGATTGAAGCTACTGACTGAATGAAAGGAGCTGGCATCTCACTCTCTTTGAATCTTCTTTATCATGCTAAGAGGAGCAGGAAAAAGCAAAAAATTTCAGAATTGCACCTTGCAATGCGGAGAAATTACTGTTTGTGCATTTACAATATTCATTGATTTTTGCCATTGAAAAACGTCCAGAAATGATTGAAGCTACTGACTGAATGAAAGGAGCTGGCATCTCACTCTCTTTGAATCTTCTTTATCATGCTAGAATTAGCAGGAAAAAGCAAAAAATTTCAGAATTGCACCTGGCAATGTGGAGATATTACTGTTTGTGCATTTACAATATTCATTGAATTTTGCCATTGAAAAACGTCCAGAAATGTTTGAAGCTACTGACTGAATGAAAGGAGCTGGCATCTCACTCTATTTGAATCTTCTTTATCATGCTAGGATTAGCAGGAAAAAGCAAAAAATTTCAGAATTGCACCTTGCAATGTGGAGATATTACTGTTTGTGCATTTACAATATTCATTGATTTTTGCCATTGAAAAACGTCCAGAAATGTTTATACCAGAAATGTTTGAAGCTACTGACTGAATGAAAGGAGCTGGCATCTCACTCTCTTTGAATCTTCTTTATCATGCTAAGAGGAGCAGGAAAAAGCAAAAAATTTCAGAATTGCACCTTGCAATGCGGAGAAATTACTGTTTGTGCATTTACAATATTCATTGATTTTTGCCATTGAAAAACGTCCAGAAATGACTGAAGCTACTGACTGAATGAAAGGAGCTGGCATCTCACTCTCTTTGAATCTTCTTTATCATGCTAAGAGGAGCAGGAAAAAGCAAAAAATTTCAAAATTGCACCTTGCAATGCGGAGAAAATACTGTTTGTGCATTTACAATATTCATTGATTTTTGCCATTGAAAAACGTCCAGAAATGATTGAAGCTACTGACTGAATAAAAGGAGCTGGCATCTCACTCTCTTTGAATCTTCTTTATCATGCTAAGAGGAGCAGGAAAAAGCAAAAAATTTCAGAATTGCACCTTGCAATGCGGAGAAATTACTGTTTGTGCATTTACAATATTCATTGATTTTTGCCATTGAAAAACATCATGTTATTCATATACCAGAAATGATTGAAGCTACTGACTGAATGAAAGGAGCTGGCATCTCACTCTCTTTGAATCTTCTTTATCATGCTAAGAGGAGCAGGAAAAAGCAAAAAATTTCAGAATTGCACCTTGCAATGCGGAGAAATTACTGTTTGTGCATTTACAATATTCATTGATTTTTGCCATTGAAAAACGTCCAGAAATGATTGAAGCTACTGACTGAATGAAAGGAGCTGGCATCTCACTCTCTTTGAATCATTTTTATCATGCTAAGAGGAGCAGGAAAAAGCAAAAAATTTCAGAATTGCATCTTGCAATGCGGAGAAATTACTGTTTGTGCATTTACAATATTCATTGATTTTTGTCATTGAAAAACGTCCAGAAATGATTGAAGCTACTGACTGAATGAAAGGAGCTGGCATCTCACTCTCTTTGAATCGTCTTTATCATGCTAAGAGGAGCAGGAAAAAGCAAAAAATTTCAGAATTGCACCTTGCAATGCGGAGAAATTACTGTTTGTGCATTTACAATATTCATTGATTTTTGCCATTGAAAAACGTGCAGAAATGATTGAAGCTACTGACTGAATGAAAGGAGCTGGAATCTCACTCTCTTTGAATCTTCTTTATCATGCTAAGAGGAGCAGGAAAAAGCAAAAAATTTCAGAATTGCAACTTGCAATGCGGAGAAATTACTGTTTGTGCATTTACAATATTCATTGATTTTTGCCATTGAAAAACATCATGTTATTCATATACCAGAAATGATTGAAGCTACTGACTGAATGAAAGGAGCTGGCATCTCACTCTCTTTGAATCTTCTTTATCATGCTAAGAGGAGCAGGAAAAAGCAAAAAATTTCAGAATTGCACCTTGCAATGCGGAGAAATTACTGTTTGTGCATTTACAATATTCATTGATTTTTGCCATTGAAAAACGTCCAGAAATGATTGAAGCTACTGACTGAATGAAAGGAGCTGGCATCTCACTCTCTTTGAATCTTCTTTATCATGCTAAGAGGAGCAGGAAAAAGCAAAAAATTTCAGAATTGCACCTTGCAATGCGGAGAAATTACTGTTTGTGCATTTTCAATATTCATTGATTTTTGCCATTGAAAAACGTCCAGAAATGATTGAAGCTACTGACTGAATGAAAGGAGCTGGCATCTCACTCTCTTTGAATCTTCTTTATCATGCTAAGAGGAGCAGGAAAAAGCAAAAAATTTCAGAATTGCACCTTGCAATGCGGAGAAATTACTGTTTGTGCATTTACAATATTCATTAATTTTTGCCATTGAAAAACATCATGTTATTCATATCCCAGAAATGTTTGAAGCTACTGACTGAATGAAAGAAGCTGGCATCTCACTCTCTTTGAATCTTCTTTATCATGCTAAGAGGAGCAGGAAAAAGCAAAAAATTTCAGAATTGCACCTTGCAATGCGGAGAAATTACTGTTTGTGCATTTACAATATTCATTGATTTTTGCCATTGAAAAACGTCCAGAAATGATTGAAGCTACTGACTGAATGAAAGGAGCTGGCATCTCACTCTCTTTGAATCTTCTTTATCATGCTAAGAGGAGCAGGAAAATGCAAGAAATTTCAGAATTGCACCTTGCAATGCGGAGAAATTACTGTTTGTGCATTTACAATATTCATTGATTTCTGCCATTGAAAAACATCCAGAAATGATTGAAGCTACTGACTGAATGAAAGGAGCTGGCATCTCACTCTCTTTGAATCTTCTTTATCATGCTAAGAGGAGCAGGAAAAAGCCAAAAATTTCAGAATTGCAACTTGCAATGCGGAGAAATTACTGTTTGTGCATTTACAATATTCATTGATTTTTGCCATTGAAAAACATCATGTTATTCATATACCAGAAATGATTGAAGCTACTGACTGAATGAAAGGAGCTGGCATCTCACTCTCTTTGAATCTTCTTTATCATGCTAAGAGGAGCAGGAAAAAGCAAAAAATTTCAGAATTGCACCTTGCAATGCGGAGAAATTACTGTTTGTGCATTTACAATATTCATTGATTTTTGCCATTGAAAAACGTCCAGAAATGATTGAAGCTACTGACTGAATGAAAGGAGCTGGCATCTCACTCTCTTTGAATCTTCTTTATCATGCTAAGAGGAGCAGGAAAAAGCAAAAAATTTCAGAATTGCACCTTGCAATGCGGAGAAATTACTGTTTGTGCATTTACAATATTCACTGATTTTTGCCATTGAAAAACGTCCAGAAATGATTGAAGCAACTGACTGAATGAAAGGAGCTGGCATCTCACTCTCTTTGAATCTTCTTTATCATGCTAAGAGGAGCAGGAAAAAGCAAAAAATTTCAGAATTGCACCTTGCAATGCGGAGAAATTACTGTTTGTGCATTTACAATATTCATTGATTTTTGCCATTGAAAAACGTCCAGAAATAATTGAAGCTACTGACTGAATGAAAGGAGCTGGCATCTCACTCTCTTTGAATCTTCTTTATCATGCTAAGAGGAGCAGGAAAAAGCAAAAAATTTCAGAATTGCAACTTGCAATGCGGAGAAATTACTGTTTGTGCATTTACAATATTCATTGATTTTTGCCATTGAAAAACATCATGTTATTCATATACCAGAAATGATTGAAGCTACTGACTGAATGAAAGGAGCTGGCATCTCACTCTCTTTGAATCTTCTTTATCATGCTAAGAGGAGCAGGAAAAAGCAAAAAATTTCAGAATTGCACCTTGCAATGCGGAGAAATTACTGTTTGTGCATTTACAATATTCATTGATTTTTGCCATTGAAAAACGTCCAGAAATGATTGAAGCTACTGACTGAATGAAAGGAGCTGGCATCTCACTCTCTTTGAATCTTCTTTATCATGCTAAGAGGAGCAGGAAAAAGCAAAAAATTTCAGAATTGCACCTTGCAATGCGGAGAAATTACTGTTTGTGCTTTTACAATATTCATTGATTTTTGCCATTGAAAAACATCATGTTATTCATATACCAGAAATGTTTGAAGCTACTGACTGAATGAAAGGAGCTGGCATCTCACTCTCTTTGAATCTTCTTTATCATGCTAAGAGGAGCAGGAAAAAGCAAAAAATTTCAGAATTGCACCTTGCAATGCGGAGAAATTACTGTTTGTGCATTTACAATATTCATTGATTTTTGCCATTGAAAAATGTCCAGAAATGATTGAAGCTGCTGACTGAATGAAAGGAGCTGGCATCTCACTCTCTTTGAATCTTCTTTATCATGCTAAGAGGAGCAGGAAAAAGCAAAAAATTTCAGAATTGCACCTTGCAATGCGGAGAAATTACTGTTTGTGCATTTACAATATTCATTGATTTTTGCCATTGAAAAACATCATGTTATTCATATACCAGAAATGATTGAAGCTACTGACTGAATGAAAGGAGCTGGCATCTCACTCTCTTTGAATCTTCTTTATCATGCTAAGAGGAGCAGAAAAAAGCAAAAAATTTCAGAATTGCACCTTGCAATGCGGAGAAATTACTGTTTGTGCATTTACAATATTCATTGATTTTTGCCATTGAAAAACGTCCAGAAATGATTGAAGCTACTGACTGAATGAAAGGAGCTGGCATCTCACTCTCTTTGAATCTTCTTTATCATGCTAAGAGGAGCAGGAAAAAGCAAAAAATTTCAGAATTGCACCTTGCAATGCGGAGAAATTACTGTTTGTGCATTTACAATATTCATTGATTTTTGCCATTGAAAAACGTCCAGAAATGATTGAAGCTACTGACTGAATGAAAGGAGCTGGCATCTCACTCTCTTTGAATCTTCTTTATCATGCTAAGAGGAGCAGGAAAAAGCAAAAAATTTCAGAATTGCACCTTGCAATGCGGAGAAATTACTGTTTGTGCATTTACAATATTCATTGATTTTTGCCATTGAAAAACATCATGTTATTCATATACTAGAAATGTTTGAAGCTACTGACTGAATGAAAGGAGCTGGCATCTCACTCTCTTTGAATCTTCTTTATCATGCTAAGAGGAGCAGGAAAAAGCAAAAAATTTCAGAATTGCACCTTGCAATGCGGAGAAATTACTGTTTGTGCATTTACAATATTCATTGATTTTTGCCATTGAAAAACGTCCAGAAATGATTGAAGCTACTGACTGAATGAAAGGAGCTGGCATCTCACTCTCTTTGAATCTTCTTTATCATGCTAAGAGGAGCAGGAAAAAGCAAAAAATTTCAGAATTGCACCTTGCAATGCGGAGAAATTACTGTTTGTGCATTTACAATATTCATTGATTTTTGCCATTGAAAAACATCATGTTATTCATATACCAGAAATGATTGAAGCTACTGACTGAATGAAAGGAGCTGGCATCTCGCTCTCTTTGAATATTCTTTATCATGCTAAGAGGAGCAGGAAAAAGCAAAAAATTTCAGAATTGCACCTTGCAATGCGGAGAAATTACTGTTTGTGCATTTACAATATTCATTGATTTTTGCCATTGAAAAACGTCCAGAAATGATTGAAGCTACTGACTGAATGAAAGGAGCTGGCATCTCACTCTCTTTGAATCTTCTTTATCATGCTAAGAGGAGCAGGAAAAAGCAAAAAATTTCAGAATTGCACCTTGCAATGTGGAGAAATTACTGTTTGTGCATTTACAATATTCATTGATTTTTGCCATTGAAAAACATCATGTTATTCATATACCAGAAATGATTGAAGCTACTGACTGAATGAAAGGAGCTGGCATCTCACTCTCTTTGAATCTTCTTTATCATGCTAAGAGGAGCAGGAAAAAGCAAAAAATTTCAGAATTGCACCTTGCAATACGGAGAAATTACTGTTTGTGCATTTACAATATTCATTGATTTTTGCCATTGAAAAACGTCCAGAAATGATTGAAGCTACTGACTGAATGAAAGGAGCTGGCATCTCACTCTCTTTGAATCTTCTTTATCATGCTAAGAGGAGCAGGAAAAAGCAAAAAATTTCAGAATTGCACCTTGCAATGCGGAGAAATTACTGTTTGTGCTTTTACAATATTCATTGATTTTTGCCATTGAAAAACATCATGTTATTCATATACCAGAAATGTTTGAAGCTACTGACTGAATGAAAGGAGCTGGCATCTCACTCTCTTTGAATCTTCTTTATCATGCTAAGAGGAGCAGGAAAAAGCAAAAAATTTCAGAATTGCACCTTGCAATGCGGAGAAATTACTGTTTGTGCATTTACAATATTCATTGATTTTTGCCATTGAAAAACGTCCAGAAATGATTGAAGCTACTGACTGAATGAAAGGAGCTGGCATCTCACTCTCTTTGAATCTTCTTTATCATGCTAAGAGGAGCAGGAAAAAGCAAAAAATTTCAGAATTGCACCTTGCAATGCGGAGAAATTACTGTTTGTGCATTTACAATATTCATTGATTTTTGCCATTGAAAAACGTCCAGAAATGATTGAAGCTACTGACTGAATGAAAGGAGCTGGCATCTCACTCTCTTTGAATCTTCTTTATCATGCTAAGAGGAGCAGGAAAAAGCAAAAAATTTCAGAATTGCAACTTGCAATGCGGAGAAATTACTGTTTGTGCATTTACAATATTCATTGATTTTTGCCATTGAAAAACATCATGTTATTCATATACCAGAAATGATTGAAGCTACTGACTGAATGAAAGGAGCTGGCATCTCACTCTCTTTGAATCTTCTTTATCATGCTAAGAGGAGCAGGAAAAAGCAAAAAATTTCAGAATTGCACCTTGCAATGCGGAGAAATTACTGTTTGTGCATTTACAATATTCATTGATTTTTGCCATTGAAAAACATCATGTTATTCATATACCAGAAATGTTTGAAGCTACTGACTGAATGAAAGGAGCTGGCATCTCACTCTCTTTGAATCTTCTTTATCATGCTAAGAGGAGCAGGAAAAAGCAAAAAATTTCAGAATTGCACCTTGCAATGCGGAGAAATTACTGTTTGTGCATTTACAATATTCATTGATTTTTGCCATTGAAAAACGTCCAGAAATGATTGAAGCTACTGACTGAATGAAAGGAGCTGGCATCTCACTCTCTTTGAATCTTCTTTATCATGCTAAGAGGAGCAGAAAAATGCAAGAAATTTCAGAATTGCACCTTGCAATGCGGAGAAATTACTGTTTGTGCATTTACAATATTCATTGATTTTTGCCATTGAAAAACATCCAGAAATGATTGAAGCTACTGACTGAATGAAAGGAGCTTGCATCTCACTCTCTTTGAATCTTCTTTATCATGCTAAGAGGAGCAGGAAAAAGCCAAAAATTTCAGAATTGCACCTTGCAATGCGGAGAAATTACTGTTTGTGCATTTACAATATTCATTGATTTTTGCCATTGAAAAACATCATGTTATTCATATACCAGAAATGATTGAAGCTACTGACTGAATGAAAGGAGCTGGCATCTCACTCTCTTTGAATCTTCTTTATCATGCAAAGAGGAGCAGGAAAAAGCAAAAAATTTCAGAATTGCACCTTGCAATGCGGAGAAATTACTGTTTGTGCATTTACAATATTCATTGATTTTTGCCATTGAAAAACGTCCAGAAATGATTGAAGCTACTGACTGAATGAAAGGAGCTGGCATCTCACTCTCTTTGAATCTTCTTTATCATGCTAAGAGGAGCAGGAAAAAGCAAAAAATTTCAGAATTGCACCTTGCAATGTGGAGAAATTACTGTTTGTGCATTTACAATATTCATTGATTTTTGCCATTGAAAAACATCATGTTATTCATATACCAGAAATGATTGAAGCTACTGACTGAATGAAAGGAGCTGGCATCTCACTCTCTTTGAATCTTCTTTATCATGCTAAGAGGAGCAGGAAAAAGCAAAAAATTTCAGAATTGCACCTTGCAATACGGAGAAATTACTGTTTGTGCATTTACAATATTCATTGATTTTTGCCATTGAAAAACGTCCAGAAATGATTGAAGCTACTGACTGAATGAAAGGAGCTGGCATCTCACTCTCTTTGAATCTTCTTTATCATGCTAAGAGGAGCAGGAAAAAGCAAAAAATTTCAGAATTGCACCTTGCAATGCGGAGAAATTACTGTTTGTGCTTTTACAATATTCATTGATTTTTGCCATTGAAAAACATCATGTTATTCATATACCAGAAATGTTTGAAGCTACTGACTGAATGAAAGGAGCTGGCATCTCACTCTCTTTGAATCTTCTTTATCATGCTAAGAGGAGCAGGAAAAAGCAAAAAATTTCAGAATTGCACCTTGCAATGCGGAGAAATTACTGTTTGTGCATTTACAATATTCATTGATTTTTGCCATTGAAAAACGTCCAGAAATGATTGAAGCTACTGACTGAATGAAAGGAGCTGGCATCTCACTCTCTTTGAATCTTCTTTATCATGCTAAGAGGAGCAGGAAAAAGCAAAAAATTTCAGAATTGCACCTTGCAATGCGGAGAAATTACTGTTTGTGCATTTACAATATTCATTGATTTTTGCCATTGAAAAACGTCCAGAAATGATTGAAGCTACTGACTGAATGAAAGGAGCTGGCATCTCACTCTCTTTGAATCTTCTTTATCATGCTAAGAGGAGCAGGAAAAAGCAAAAAATTTCAGAATTGCAACTTGCAATGCGGAGAAATTACTGTTTGTGCATTTACAATATTCATTGATTTTTGCCATTGAAAAACATCATGTTATTCATATACCAGAAATGATTGAAGCTACTGACTGAATGAAAGGAGCTGGCATCTCACTCTCTTTGAATCTTCTTTATCATGCTAAGAGGAGCAGGAAAAAGCAAAAAATTTCAGAATTGCACCTTGCAATGCGGAGAAATTACTGTTTGTGCATTTACAATATTCATTGATTTTTGCCATTGAAAAACATCATGTTATTCATATACCAGAAATGTTTGAAGCTACTGACTGAATGAAAGGAGCTGGCATCTCACTCTCTTTGAATCTTCTTTATCATGCTAAGAGGAGCAGGAAAAAGCAAAAAATTTCAGAATTGCACCTTGCAATGCGGAGAAATTACTGTTTGTGCATTTACAATATTCATTGATTTTTGCCATTGAAAAACGTCCAGAAATGATTGAAGCTACTGACTGAATGAAAGGATCTGGCATCTCACTCTCTTTGAATCTTCTTTATCATGCTAAGAGGAGCAGGAAAATGCAAGAAATTTCAGAATTGCACCTTGCAATGCGGAGAAATTACTGTTTGTGCATTTACAATATTCATTGATTTTTGCCATTGAAAAACATCCAGAAATGATTGAAGCTACTGACTGAATGAAAGGAGCTGGCATCTCACTCTCTTTGAATCTTCTTTATCATGCTAAGAGGAGCAGGAAAAAGCCAAAAATTTCAGAATTGCACCTTGCAATGCGGAGAAATTACTGTTTGTGCATTTACAATATTCATTGATTTTTGCCATTGAAAAACATCATGTTATTCATATACCAGAAATGATTGAAGCTACTGACTGAATGAAAGGAGCTGGCATCTCACTCTCTTTGAATCTTCTTTATCATGCAAAGAGGAGCAGGAAAAAGCAAAAAATTTCAGAATTGCACCTTGCAATGCGGAGAAATTACTGTTTGTGCATTTACAATATTCATTGATTTTTGCCATTGAAAAACGTCCAGAAATGATTGAAGCTACTGACTGAATGAAAGGAGCTGGCATCTCACTCTCTTTGAATCTTCTTTATCATGCTAAGAGGAGCAGGAAAAAGCAAAAAATTTCAGAATTGCACCTTGCAATGCGGAGAAATTACTGTTTGTGCATTTACAATATTCACTGATTTTTGCCATTGAAAAACGTCCAGAAATGATTGAAGCAACTGACTGAATGAAAGGAGCTGGCATCTCACTCTCTTTGAATCTTCTTTATCATGCTAAGAGGAGCAGGAAAAAGCAAAAAATTTCAGAATTGCACCTTGCAATGCGGAGAAATTACTGTTTGTGCATTTACAATATTCATTGATTTTTGCCATTGAAAAACGTCCAGAAATAATTGAAGCTACTGACTGAATGAAAGGAGCTGGCATCTCACTCTCTTTGAATCTTCTTTATCATGCTAAGAGGAGCAGGAAAAAGCAAAAAATTTCAGAATTGCAACTTGCAATGCGGAGAAATTACTGTTTGTGCATTTACAATATTCATTGATTTTTGCCATTGAAAAACATCATGTTATTCTTATACCAGAAATGATTGAAGCTAGTGACTGAATGAAAGGAGCTGGCATCTCACTCTCTTTGAATCTTCTTTATCATGCTAAGAGGAGCAGGAAAAAGCAAAAAATTTCAGAATTGCACCTTGCAATGCGGAGAAATTACTGTTTGTGCATTTACAATATTCATTGATTTTTGCCATTGAAAAACGTCCAGAAATGATTGAAGCTACTGACTGAATGAAAGGAGCTGGCATCTCACTTTCTTTGAATCTTCTTTATCATGCTAAGAGGAGCAGGAAAAAGCAAAAAATTTCAGAATTGCACCTTGCAATGCGGAGAAATTACTGTTTGTGCTTTTACAATATTCATTGATTTTTGCCATTGAAAAACATCATGTTATTCATATACCAGAAATGTTTGAAGCTACTGACTGAATGAAAGGAGCTGGCATCTCACTCTCTTTGAATCTTCTTTATCATGCTAAGAGGAGCAGGAAAAAGCAAAAAATTTCAGAATTGCACCTTGCAATGCGGAGAAATTACTGTTTGTGCATTTACAATATTCATTGATTTTTGCCATTGAAAAACATCATGTTATTCATATACCAGAAATGATTGAAGCTACTGACTGAATGAAAGGAGCTGGCATCTCACTCTCTTTGAATCTTCTTTATCATGCTAAGAGGAGCAGGAAAAAGCAAAAAATTTCAGAATTGCACCTTGCAATGCGGAGAAATTACTGTTTGTGCATTTACAATATTCATTGATTTTTGCCATTGAAAAACGTCCAGAAATGATTGAAGCTACTGACTGAATGAAAGGAGCTGGCATCTCACTCTCTTTGAATCTTCTTTATCATGCTAAGAGGAGCAGGAAAAAGCAAAAAATTTCAGAATTGCACCTTGCAATGCGGAGAAATTACTGTTTGTGCATTTACAATATTCATTGATTTTTGCCATTGAAAAACATCATGTTATTCATATACCAGAAATGATTGAAGCTACTGACTGAATGAAAGGAGCTGGCATCTCACTCTCTTTGAATCTTCTTTATCATGCTAAGAGGAGCAGGAAAAAGCAAAAAATTTCAGAATTGCACCTTGCAATGCGGAGAAATTACTGTTTGTGCATTTACAATATTCATTGATTTTTGCCATTGAAAAACGTCCAGAAATGATTGAAGCTACTGACTGAATGAAAGGAGCTGGCATCTCACTCTCTTTGAATCTTCTTTATCATGCTAAGAGGAGCAGGAAAAAGCAAAAAATTTCAGAATTGCACCTTGCAATGCGGAGAAATTACTGTTTGTGCATTTACAATATTCATTGATTTTTGCCATTGAAAAACGTCCAGAAATGATTGAAGCTACTGACTGAATGAAAGGAGCTGGCATCTCACTCTCTTTGAATCTTCTTTATCATGCTAAGAGGAGCAGGAAAAAGCAAAAAATTTCAGAATTGCACCTTGCAATGCGGAGAAATTACTGTTTGTGCATTTACAATATTCATTGATTTTTGCCATTGAAAAACATCCAGAAATGATTGAAGCTACTGACTGAATGAAAGGAGCTGGCATCTCACTCTCTTTGAATCTTCTTTATCATGCTAAGAGGAGCAGGAAAAAGCCAAAAATTTCAGAATTGCACCTTGCAATGCGGAGAAATTACTGTTTGTGCATTTACAATATTCATTGATTTTTGCCATTGAAAAACATCATGTTATTCATATACCAGAAATGATTGAAGCTACTGACTGAATGAAAGGAGCTGGCATCTCACTCTCTTTGAATCTTCTTTATCATGCAAAGAGGAGCAGGAAAAAGCAAAAAATTTCAGAATTGCACCTTGCAATGCGGAGAAATTACTGTTTGTGCATTTACAATATTCATTGATTTTTGCCATTGAAAAACGTCCAGAAATGATTGAAGCTACTGACTGAATGAAAGGAGCTGGCATCTCACTCTCTTTGAATCTTCTTTATCATGCTAAGAGGAGCAGGAAAAAGCAAAAAATTTCAGAATTGCACCTTGCAATGCGGAGAAATTACTGTTTGTGCATTTACAATATTCACTGATTTTTGCCATTGAAAAACGTCCAGAAATGACTGAAGCAACTGACTGAATGAAAGGAGCTGGCATCTCACTCTCTTTGAATCTTCTTTATCATGCTAAGAGGAGCAGGAAAAAGCAAAAAATTTCAGAATTGCACCTTGCAATGCGGAGAAATTACTGTTTGTGCATTTACAATATTCATTGATTTTTGCCATTGAAAAACGTCCAGAAATAATTGAAGCTACTGACTGAATGAAAGGAGCTGGCATCTCACTCTCTTTGAATCTTCTTTATCATGCTAAGAGGAGCAGGAAAAAGCAAAAAATTTCAGAATTGCAACTTGCAATGCGGAGAAATTACTGTTTGTGCATTTACAATATTCATTGATTTTTGCCATTGAAAAACATCATGTTATTCTTATACCAGAAATGATTGAAGCTAGTGACTGAATGAAAGGAGCTGGCATCTCACTCTCTTTGAATCTTCTTTATCATGCTAAGAGGAGCAGGAAAAAGCAAAAAATTTCAGAATTGCACCTTGCAATGCGGAGAAATTACTGTTTGTGCATTTACAATATTCATTGATTTTTGCCATTGAAAAACGTCCAGAAATGATTGAAGCTACTGACTGAATGAAAGGAGCTGGCATCTCACTTTCTTTGAATCTTCTTTATCATGCTAAGAGGAGCAGGAAAAAGCAAAAAATTTCAGAATTGCACCTTGCAATGCGGAGAAATTACTGTTTGTGCTTTTACAATATTCATTGATTTTTGCCATTGAAAAACATCATGTTATTCATATACCAGAAATGTTTGAAGCTACTGACTGAATGAAAGGAGCTGGCATCTCACTCTCTTTGAATCTTCTTTATCATGCTAAGAGGAGCAGGAAAAAGCAAAAAATTTCAGAATTGCACCTTGCAATGCGGAGAAATTACTGTTTGTGCATTTACAATATTCATTGATTTTTGCCATTGAAAAATGTCCAGAAATGATTGAAGCTGCTGACTGAATGAAAGGAGCTGGCATCTCACTCTCTTTGAATCTTCTTTATCATGCTAAGAGGAGCAGGAAAAAGCAAAAAATTTCAGAATTGCACCTTGCAATGCGGAGAAATTACTGTTTGTGCATTTACAATATTCATTGATTTTTGCCATTGAAAAACATCATGTTATTCATATACCAGAAATGATTGAAGCTACTGACTGAATGAAAGGAGCTGGCATCTCACTCTCTTTGAATCTTCTTTATCATGCTAAGAGGAGCAGGAAAAAGCAAAAAATTTCAGAATTGCACCTTGCAATGCGGAGAAATTACTGTTTGTGCATTTACAATATTCATTGATTTTTGCCATTGAAAAACATCCAGAAATGATTGAAGCTACTGACTGAATGAAAGGAGCTGGCATCTCACTCTCTTTGAATCTTCTTTATCATGCTAAGAGGAGCAGGAAAAAGCCAAAAATTTCAGAATTGCACCTTGCAATGCGGAGAAATTACTGTTTGTGCATTTACAATATTCATTGATTTTTGCCATTGAAAAACATCATGTTATTCATATACCAGAAATGATTGAAGCTACTGACTGAATGAAAGGAGCTGGCATCTCACTCTCTTTGAATCTTCTTTATCATGCAAAGAGGAGCAGGAAAAAGCAAAAAATTTCAGAATTGCACCTTGCAATGCGGAGAAATTACTGTTTGTGCATTTACAATATTCATTGATTTTTGCCATTGAAAAACGTCCAGAAATGATTGAAGCTACTGACTGAATGAAAGGAGCTGGCATCTCACTCTCTTTGAATCTTCTTTATCATGCTAAGAGGAGCAGGAAAAAGCAAAAAATTTCAGAATTGCACCTTGCAATGCGGAGAAATTACTGTTTGTGCATTTACAATATTCACTGATTTTTGCCATTGAAAAACGTCCAGAAATGATTGAAGCAACTGACTGAATGAAAGGAGCTGGCATCTCACTCTCTTTGAATCTTCTTTATCATGCTAAGAGGAGCAGGAAAAAGCAAAAAATTTCAGAATTGCACCTTGCAATGCGGAGAAATTACTGTTTGTGCATTTACAATATTCATTGATTTTTGCCATTGAAAAACGTCCAGAAATAATTGAAGCTACTGACTGAATGAAAGGAGCTGGCATCTCACTCTCTTTGAATCTTCTTTATCATGCTAAGAGGAGCAGGAAAAAGCAAAAAATTTCAGAATTGCAACTTGCAATGCGGAGAAATTACTGTTTGTGCATTTACAATATTCATTGATTTTTGCCATTGAAAAACATCATGTTATTCTTATACCAGAAATGATTGAAGCTAGTGACTGAATGAAAGGAGCTGGCATCTCACTCTCTTTGAATCTTCTTTATCATGCTAAGAGGAGCAGGAAAAAGCAAAAAATTTCAGAATTGCACCTTGCAATGCGGAGAAATTACTGTTTGTGCATTTACAATATTCATTGATTTTTGCCATTGAAAAACGTCCAGAAATGATTGAAGCTACTGACTGAATGAAAGGAGCTGGCATCTCACTTTCTTTGAATCTTCTTTATCATGCTAAGAGGAGCAGGAAAAAGCAAAAAATTTCAGAATTGCACCTTGCAATGCGGAGAAATTACTGTTTGTGCTTTTACAATATTCATTGATTTTTGCCATTGAAAAACATCATGTTATTCATATACCAGAAATGTTTGAAGCTACTGACTGAATGAAAGGAGCTGGCATCTCACTCTCTTTGAATCTTCTTTATCATGCTAAGAGGAGCAGGAAAAAGCAAAAAATTTCAGAATTGCACCTTGCAATGCGGAGAAATTACTGTTTGTGCATTTACAATATTCATTGATTTTTGCCATTGAAAAATGTCCAGAAATGATTGAAGCTGCTGACTGAATGAAAGGAGCTGGCATCTCACTCTCTTTGAATCTTCTTTATCATGCTAAGAGGAGCAGGAAAAAGCAAAAAATTTCAGAATTGCACCTTGCAATGCGGAGAAATTACTGTTTGTGCATTTACAATATTCATTGATTTTTGCCATTGAAAAACATCATGTTATTCATATACCAGAAATGATTGAAGCTACTGACTGAATGAAAGGAGCTGGCATCTCGCTCTCTTTGAATCTTCTTTATCATGCTAAGAGGAGCAGGAAAAAGCAAAAAATTTCAGAATTGCACCTTGCAATGCGGAGAAATTACTGTTTGTGCATTTACAATATTCATTGATTTTTGCCATTGAAAAACGTCCAGAAATGATTGAAGCTACTGACTGAATGAAAGGAGCTGGCATCTCACTCTCTTTGAATCTTCTTTATCATGCTAAGAGGAGCAGGAAAAAGCAAAAAATTTCAGAATTGCACCTTGCAATGTGGAGAAATTACTGTTTGTGCATTTACAATATTCATTGATTTTTGCCATTGAAAAACATCATGTTATTCATATACCAGAAATGATTGAAGCTACTGAGTGAATGAAAGGAGCTGGCATCTCACTCTCTTTGAATCTTCTTTATCATGCTAAGAGGAGCAGGAAAAAGCAAAAAATTTCAGAATTGCACCTTGCAATGCGGAGAAATTACTGTTTGTGCATTTACAATATTCATTGATTTTTGCCATTGAAAAACATCATGTTATTCATATACCAGAAATGTTTGAAGCTACTGACTGAATGAAAGGAGCTGGCATCTCACTCTCTTTGAATCTTCTTTATCATGCTAAGAGGAGCAGGAAAAAGCAAAAAATTTCAGAATTGCACCTTGCAATGCGGAGAAATTACTGTTTGTGCATTTACAATATTCATTGATTTTTGCCATTGAAAAACGTCCAGAAATGATTGAAGCTACTGACTGAATGAAAGGAGCTGGCATCTCACTCTCTTTGAATCTTCTTTATCATGCTAAGAGGAGCAGGAAAATGCAAGAAATTTCAGAATTGCACCTTGCAATGCGGAGAAATTACTGTTTGTGCATTTACAATATTCATTGATTTTTGCCATTGAAAAACATCCAGAAATGATTGAAGCTACTGACTGAATGAAAGGAGCTGGCATCTCACTCTCTTTGAATCTTCTTTATCATGCTAAGAGGAGCAGGAAAAAGCCAAAAATTTCAGAATTGCACCTTGCAATGCGGAGAAATTACTGTTTGTGCATTTACAATATTCATTGATTTTTGCCATTGAAAAACATCATGTTATTCATATACCAGAAATGATTGAAGCTACTGACTGAATGAAAGGAGCTGGCATCTCACTCTCTTTGAATCTTCTTTATCATGCAAAGAGGAGCAGGAAAAAGCAAAAAATTTCAGAATTGCACCTTGCAATGCGGAGAAATTACTGTTTGTGCATTTACAATATTCATTGATTTTTGCCATTGAAAAACGTCCAGAAATGATTGAAGCTACTGACTGAATGAAAGGAGCTGGCATCTCACTCTCTTTGAATCTTCTTTATCATGCTAAGAGGAGCAGGAAAAAGCAAAAAATTTCAGAATTGCACCTTGCAATGCGGAGAAATTACTGTTTGTGCATTTACAATATTCACTGATTTTTGCCATTGAAAAACGTCCAGAAATGATTGAAGCAACTGACTGAATGAAAGGAGCTGGCATCTCAATCTCTTTGAATCTTCTTTATCATGCTAAGAGGAGCAGGAAAAAGCAAAAAATTTCAGAATTGCACCTTGCAATGCGGAGAAATTACTGTTTGTGCATTTACAATATTCATTGATTTTTGCCATTGAAAAACGTCCAGAAATAATTGAAGCTACTGACTGAATGAAAGGAGCTGGCATCTCACTCTCTTTGAATCTTCTTTATCATGCTAAGAGGAGCAGGAAAAAGCAAAAAATTTCAGAATTGCAACTTGCAATGCGGAGAAATTACTGTTTGTGCATTTACAATATTCATTGATTTTTGCCATTGAAAAACATCATGTTATTCATATACCAGAAATGATTGAAGCTGCTGACTGAATGAAAGGAGCTGGCATCTCACTCTCTTTGAATCTTCTTTATCATGCTAAGAGGAGCAGGAAAAAGCAAAAAATTTCAGAATTGCACCTTGCAATGCGGAGAAATTACTGTTTGTGCATTTACAATATTCATTGATTTTTGCCATTGAAAAACATCATGTTATTCATATACCAGAAATGATTGAAGCTACTGACTGAATGAAAGGAGCTGGCATCTCACTCTCTTTGAATCTTCTTTATCATGCTAAGAGGAGCAGGAAAAAGCAAAAAATTTCAGAATTGCACCTTGCAATGCGGAGAAATTACTGTTTGTGCATTTACAATATTCATTGATTTTTGCCATTGAAAAACGTCCAGAAATGATTGAAGCTACTGACTGAATGAAAGGAGCTGGCATCTCACTCTCTTTGAATCTTCTTTATCATGCTAAGAGGAGCAGGAAAAAGCAAAAAATTTCAGAATTGCACCTTGCAATGCGGAGAAATTACTGTTTGTGCATTTACAATATTCATTGATTTTTGCCATTGAAAAACGTCCAGAAATGATTGAAGCTACTGACTGAATGAAAGGAGCTGGCATCTCACTCTCTTTGAATCTTCTTTATCATGCTAAGAGGAGCAGGAAAAAGCAAAAAATTTCAGAATTGCACCTTGCAATGCGGAGAAATTACTGTTTGTGCATTTACAATATTCATTGATTTTTGCCATTGAAAAACATCATGTTATTCATATACCAGAAATGTTTGAAGCTACTGACTGAATGAAAGGAGCTGGCATCTCACTCTCTTTGAATCTTCTTTATCATGCTAAGAGGAGCAGGAAAAAGCAAAAAATTTCAGAATTGCACCTTGCAATGCGGAGAAATTACTGTTTGTGCATTTACAATATTCATTGATTTTTGCCATTGAAAAACGTCCAGAAATGATTGAAGCTACTGACTGAATGAAAGGAGCTGGCATCTCACTCTCTTTGAATCTTCTTTATCATGCTAAGAGGAGCAGGAAAAAGCAAAAAATTTCAGAATTGCACCTTGCAATGCGGAGAAATTACACAATATTCATTGATTTTTGCCATTGAAAAACATCATGTTATTCATATACCAGAAATGATTGAAGCTACTGACTGAATGAAAGGAGCTGGCATCTCGCTCTCTTTGAATCTTCTTTATCATGCTAAGAGGAGCAGGAAAAAGCAAAAAATTTCAGAATTGCACCTTGCAATGCGGAGAAATTACTGTTTGTGCATTTACAATATTCATTGATTTTTGCCATTGAAAAACGTCCAGAAATGATTGAAGCTACTGACTGAATGAAAGGAGCTGGCATCTCACTCTCTTTGAATCTTCTTTATCATGCTAAGAGGAGCAGGAAAAAGCAAAAAATTTCAGAATTGCACCTTGCAATGTGGAGAAATTACTGTTTGTGCATTTACAATATTCATTGATTTTTGCCATTGAAAAACATCATGTTATTCATATACCAGAAATGATTGAAGCTACTGACTGAATGAAGGAGCTGGCATCTCACTCTCTTTGAATCTTCTTTATCATGCTAAGAGGAGCAGGAAAAAGCCAAAAAATTTCAGAATTGCACCTTGCAATGCGGAGAAATTACTGTTTGTGCATTTACAATATTCATTGATTTTTGCCATTGAAAACGTCCAGAAATGATTGAAGCTACTGACTGAATGAAAGGAGCTGGCATCTCACTCTCTTTGAATCTTCTTTATCATGCTAAGAGGAGCAGGAAAAAGCAAAAAATTTCAGAATTGCACCTTGCAATGCGGAGAAATTTACTGTTTGTGCATTTACAATATTCATTGATTTTTGCCATTGAAAAACATCATGTTATTCATATACCAGAAATGTTTGAAGCTACTGACTGAATGAAAGGAGCTGGCATCTCACTCTCTTTGAATCTTCTTTATCATGCTAAGAGGAGCAGGAAAAAGCAAAAAATTTCAGAATTGCACCTTGGCAATGCGGAGAAATTACTGTTTGTGCATTTACAATATTCATTGATTTTTGCCATTGAAAAACGTCCAGAAATGATTGAAGCTACTGACTGAATGAAAGGAGCTGGCATCTCACTCTCTTTGAATCTTCTTTATCATGCTAAGAGGAGCAGGAAAAAGCAAAAAATTTCAGAATTGCACCTTGCAATGCGGAGAAATTACTGTTTGTGCATTTACAATATTCATTGATTTTTGCCATTGAAAAACGTCCAGAAATGATTGAAGCTACTGACTGAATGAAAGGAGCTGGCATCTCACTCTCTTTGAATCTTCTTTATCATGCTAAGAGGAGCAGGAAAAAGCAAAAAATTTCAGAATTGCAACTTGCAATGCGGAGAAATTACTGTTTGTGCATTTACAATATTCATTGATTTTTGCCATTGAAAAACATCATGTTATTCATATACCAGAAATGATTGAAGCTACTGACTGAATGAAAGGAGCTGGCATCTCACTCTCTTTGAATCTTCTTTATCATGCTAAGAGGAGCAGGAAAAAGCAAAAAATTTCAGAATTGCACCTTGCAATGCGGAGAAATTACTGTTTGTGCATTTACAATATTCATTGATTTTTGCCATTGAAAAACGTCCAGAAATGATTGAAGCTACTGACTGAATGAAAGGAGCTGGCATCTCACTCTCTTTGAATCTTCTTTATCATGCTAAGAGGAGCAGGAAAAAGCAAAAATTTCAGAATTGCACCTTGCAATGCGGAGAAATTACTGTTTGTGCATTTACAATATTCATTGATTTTTGCCATTGAAAAACGTCCAGAAATGATTGAAGCTACTGACTGAATGAAAGGAGCTGGCATCTCACTCTCTTTGAATCTTCTTTATCATGCTAAGAGGAGCAGGAAAAAGCAAAAAATTTCAGAATTGCACCTTGCAATGCGTAGAAATTACTGTTTGTGCATTTACAATATTCATTAATTTTTGCCATTGAAAAACATCATGTTATTCATATCCCAGAAATGTTTGAAGCTACTGACTGAATGAAAGAAGTTGGCATCTCACTCTCTTTGAATCTTCTTTATCATGCTAAGAGGAGCAGGAAAAAGCAAAAAATTTCAGAATTGCACCTTGCAATGCGGAGAAATTACTGTTTGTGCATTTACAATATTCATTGATTTTTGCCATTGAAAAACGTCCAGAAATGATTGAAGCTACTGACTGAATGAAAGGAGCTGGCATCTCACTCTCTTTGAATCTTCTTTATCATGCTAAGAGGAGCAGGAAAAAGCAAAAAAATTTCAGAATTGCACCTTGCAATGCGGAGAAATTACTGTTTGTGCATTTACAATATTCATTGATTTTTGCCATTGAAAAACATCATGTATTCATATACCAGAAATGTTTGAAGCTACTGACTGAATGAAAGGAGCTGGCATCTCACTCTCTTTGAATCTTCTTTATCATGCTAAGAGGAGCAGGAAAAAGCAAAAAATTTCAGAATTGCACCTTGCAATGCGGAAAATTACTGTTTGTGCATTTACAATATTCATTGATTTTTGCCATTGAAAAACTCATGTTATTCATATCCAGAAATGATTGAAGCTACTGACTGAATGAAAGGAGCTGGCATCTCACTCTCTTTGAATCTTCTTTATCATGCTAAGAGGAGCAGGAAAATGCAAGAAATTTCAGAATTGCACCTTGCAATGCGGAGAAATTACTGTTTGTGCATTTACAATATTCATTGATTTTTGCCATTGAAAAACATCCAGAAATGATTGAAGCTACTGACTGAATGAAAGGAGCTGGCATCTCACTCTCTTTGAATCTTCTTTATCATGCTAAGAGGAGCAGGAAAAAGCCAAAAATTTCAGAATTGCACCTTGCAATGCGGAGAAATTACTGTTTGTGCATTTACAATATTCATTGATTTTTGCCATTGAAAAACATCATGTTATTCATATACCAGAAATGATTGAAGCTACTGACTGAATGAAAGGAGCTGGCATCTCACTCTCTTTGAATCTTCTTTATCATGCAAAGAGGAGCAGGAAAAAGCAAAAAATTTCAGAATTGCACCTTGCAATGCGGAGAAATTACTGTTTGTGCATTTACAATATTCATTGATTTTTGCCATTGAAAAACGTCCAGAAATGATTGAAGCTACTGACTGAATGAAAGGAGCTGGCATCTCACTCTCTTTGAATCTTCTTTATCATGCTAAGAGGAGCAGGAAAAAGCAAAAAATTTCAGAATTGCACCTTGCAATGCGGAGAAATTACTGTTTGTGCATTTACAATATTCATTGATTTTTGCCATTGAAAAACGTCCAGAAATGATTGAAGCAACTGACTGAATGAAAGGAGCTGGCATCTCACTCTCTTTGAATCTTCTTTATCATGCTAAGAGGAGCAGGAAAAAGCAAAAAATTTCAGAATTGCACCTTGCAATGCGGAGAAATTACTGTTTGTGCATTTACAATATTCATTGATTTTTGCCATTGAAAAACGTCCAGAAATAATTGAAGCTACTGACTGAATGAAAGGAGCTGGCATCTCACTCTCTTTGAATCTTCTTTATCATGCTAAGAGGAGCAGGAAAAAGCAAAAAATTTCAGAATTGCACCTTGCAATGCGGAGAAATTACTGTTTGTGCATTTACAATATTCATTGATTTTTGCCATTGAAAAACATCATGTTATTCATATACCAGAAATGTTTGAAGCTACTGACTGAATGAAAGGAGCTGGCATCTCACTCTCTTTGAATCTTCTTTATCATGCTAAGAGGAGCAGGAAAAAGCAAAAAATTTCAGAATTGCACCTTGCAATGCGGAGAAATTACTGTTTGTGCATTTACAATATTCATTGATTTTTGCCATTGAAAAACGTCCAGAAATGATTGAAGCTACTGACTGAATGAAAGGAGCTGGCATCTCACTCTCTTTGAATCTTCTTTATCATGCTAAGAGGAGCAGGAAAAAGCAAAAAATTTCAGAATTGCACCTTGCAATGCGGAGAAATTACTGTTTGTGCATTTACAATATTCATTGATTTTTGCCATTGAAAAACATCATGTTATTCATATACCAGAAATGATTGAAGCTACTGACTGAATGAAAGGAGCTGGCATCTCGCTCTCTTTGAATCTTCTTTATCATGCTAAGAGGAGCAGGAAAAAGCAAAAAATTTCAGAATTGCACCTTGCAATGCGGAGAAATTACTGTTTGTGCATTTACAATATTCATTGATTTTTGCCATTGAAAAACGTCCAGAAATGATTGAAGCTACTGACTGAATGAAAGGAGCTGGCATCTCACTCTCTTTGAATCTTCTTTATCATGCTAAGAGGAGCAGGAAAAAGCAAAAAATTTCAGAATTGCACCTTGCAATGTGGAGAAATTACTGTTTGTGCATTTACAATATTCATTGATTTTTGCCATTGAAAAACATCATGTTATTCATATACCAGAAATGATTGAAGCTACTGACTGAATGAAGGAGCTGGCATCTCAATCTCTTTGAATCTTCTTTATCATGCTAAGAGGAGCAGGAAAAAGCAAAAAATTTCAGAATTGCACCTTGCAATGCGGAGAAATTACTGTTTGTGCATTTACAATATTCATTGATTTTTGCCATTGAAAAACGTCCAGAAATGATTGAAGCTACTGACTGAATGAAAGGAGCTGGCATCTCACTCTCTTTGAATCTTCTTTATCATGCTAAGAGGAGCAGGAAAAAGCAAAAAATTTCAGAATTGCACCTTGCAATGCGGAGAAATTACTGTTTGTGCATTTACAATATTCATTGATTTTTGCCATTGAAAAACATCATGTTATTCATATACCAGAAATGTTTGAAGCTACTGACTGAATGAAAGGAGCTGGCATCTCACTCTCTTTGAATCTTCTTTATCATGCTAAGAGGAGCAGGAAAAAGCAAAAAATTTCAGAATTGCACCTTGCAATGCGGAGAAATTACTGTTTGTGCATTTACAATATTCATTGATTTTTGCCATTGAAAAACGTCCAGAAATGATTGAAGCTACTGACTGAATGAAAGGAGCTGGCATCTCACTCTCTTTGAATCTTCTTTATCATGCTAAGAGGAGCAGGAAAAAGCAAAAAATTTCAGAATTGCACCTTGCAATGCGGAGAAATTACTGTTTGTGCATTTACAATATTCATTGATTTTTGCCATTGAAAAACGTCCAGAAATGATTGAAGCTACTGACTGAATGAAAGGAGCTGGCATCTCACTCTCTTTGAATCTTCTTTATCATGCTAAGAGGAGCAGGAAAAAGCAAAAAATTTCAGAATTGCAACTTGCAATGCGGAGAAATTACTGTTTGTGCATTTACAATATTCATTGATTTTTGCCATTGAAAAACATCATGTTATTCATATACCAGAAATGATTGAAGCTACTGACTGAATGAAAGGAGCTGGCATCTCACTCTCTTTGAATCTTCTTTATCATGCTACGAGGAGCAGGAAAAAGCAAAAAATTTCAGAATTGCACCTTGCAATGCGGAGAAATTACTGTTTGTGCATTTACAATATTCATTGATTTTTGCCATTGAAAAACGTCCAGAAATGATTGAAGCTACTGACTGAATGAAAGGAGCTGGCATCTCACTCTCTTTGAATCTTCTTTATCATGCTAAGAGGAGCAGGAAAAAGCAAAAAATTTCAGAATTGCACCTTGCAATGCGGAGAAATTACTGTTTGTGCATTTACAATATTCATTGATTTTTGCCATTGAAAAACGTCCAGAAATGATTGAAGCTACTGACTGAATGAAAGGAGCTGGCATCTCACTCTCTTTGAATCTTCTTTATCATGCTAAGAGGAGCAGGAAAAAGCAAAAAATTTCAGAATTGCACCTTGCAATGCGTAGAAATTACTGTTTGTGCATTTACAATATTCATTAATTTTTGCCATTGAAAAACATCATGTTATTCATATCCCAGAAATGTTTGAAGCTACTGACTGAATGAAAGAAGCTGGCATCTCACTCTCTATGAATCTTCTTTATCATGCTAAGAGAAGCAGGAAAAAGCAAAAAATTTCAGAATTGCACCTTGCAATGCGGAGAAATTACTGTTTGTGCATTTACAATATTCATTGATTTTTGCCATTGAAAAACGTCCAGAAATGATTGAAGCTACTGACTGAATGAAAGGAGCTGGCATCTCACTCTCTTTGAATCTTCTTTATCATGCTAAGAGGAGCAGGAAAAAGCAAAAAATTTCAGAATTGCACCTTGCAATGCGGAGAAATTACTGTTTGTGCATTTACAATATTCATTGATTTTTGCCATTGAAAAACATCATGTTATTCATATACCAGAAATGTTTGAAGCTACTGACTGAATGAAAGGAGCTGGCATCTCACTCTCTTTGAATCTTCTTTATCATGCTAAGAGGAGCAGGAAAAAGCAAAAAATTTCAGAATTGCACCTTGCAATGCGGAGAAATTACTGTTTGTGCATTTACAATATTCATTGATTTTTGCCATTGAAAAACGTCCAGAAATGATTGAAGCTACTGACTGAATGAAAGGAGCTGGCATCTCACTCTCTTTGAATCTTCTTTATCATGCTAAGAGGAGCAGGAAAATGCAAGAAATTTCAGAATTGCACCTTGCAATGCGGAGAAATTACTGTTTGTGCATTTACAATATTCATTGATTTTTGCCATTGAAAAACATCCAGAAATGATTGAAGCTACTGACTGAATGAAAGGAGCTGGCATCTCACTCTCTTTGAATCTTCTTTATCATGCTAAGAGGAGCAGGAAAAAGCCAAAAATTTCAGAATTGCACCTTGCAATGCGGAGAAATTACTGTTTGTGCATTTACAATATTCATTGATTTTTGCCATTGAAAAACATCATGTTATTCATATACCAGAAATGATTGAAGCTACTGACTGAATGAAAGGAGCTGGCATCTCACTCTCTTTGAATCTTCTTTATCATGCAAAGAGGAGCAGGAAAAAGCAAAAAATTTCAGAATTGCACCTTGCAATGCGGAGAAATTACTGTTTGTGCATTTACAATATTCATTGATTTTTGCCATTGAAAAACGTCCAGAAATGATTGAAGCTACTGACTGAATGAAAGGAGCTGGCATCTCACTCTCTTTGAATCTTCTTTATCATGCTAAGAGGAGCAGGAAAAAGCAAAAAATTTCAGAATTGCACCTTGCAATGCGGAGAAATTACTGTTTGTGCATTTACAATATTCATTGATTTTTGCCATTGAAAAACGTCCAGAAATGATTGAAGCAACTGACTGAATGAAAGGAGCTGGCATCTCACTCTCTTTGAATCTTCTTTATCATGCTAAGAGGAGCAGGAAAAAGCAAAAAATTTCAGAATTGCACCTTGCAATGCGGAGAAATTACTGTTTGTGCATTTACAATATTCATTGATTTTTGCCATTGAAAAACGTCCAGAAATAATTGAAGCTACTGACTGAATGAAAGGAGCTGGCATCTCACTCTCTTTGAATCTTCTTTATCATGCTAAGAGGAGCAGGAAAAAGCAAAAAATTTCAGAATTGCAACTTGCAATGCGGAGAAATTACTGTTTGTGCATTTACAATATTCATTGATTTTTGCCATTGAAAAACATCATGTTATTCATATACCAGAAATGATTGAAGCTACTGACTGAATGAAAGGAGCTGGCATCTCACTCTCTTTGAATCTTCTTTATCATGCTAAGAGGAGCAGGAAAAAGCAAAAAATTTCAGAATTGCACCTTGCAATGCGGAGAAATTACTGTTTGTGCATTTACAATATTCATTGATTTTTGCCATTGAAAAACGTCCAGAAATGATTGAAGCTACTGACTGAATGAAAGGAGCTGGCATCTCACTCTCTTTGAGTCTTCTTTATCATGCTAAGAGGAGCAGGAAAAAGCAAAAAATTTCAGAATTGCACCTTGCAATGCGGAGAAATTACTGTTTGTGCTTTTACAATATTCATTGATTTTTGCCATTGAAAAACATCATGTTATTCATATACCAGAAATGTTTGAAGCTACTGACTGAATGAAAGGAGCTGGCATCTCACTCTCTTTGAATCTTCTTTATCATGCTAAGAGGAGCAGGAAAAAGCAAAAAATTTCAGAATTGCACCTTGCAATGCGGAGAAATTACTGTTTGTGCATTTACAATATTCATTGATTTTTGCCATTGAAAAATGTCCAGAAATGATTGAAGCTGCTGACTGAATGAAAGGAGCTGGCATCTCACTCTCTTTGAATCTTCTTTATCATGCTAAGAGGAGCAGGAAAAAGCAAAAAATTTCAGAATTGCACCTTGCAATGCGGAGAAATTACTGTTTGTGCATTTACAATATTCATTGATTTTTGCCATTGAAAAACATCATGTTATTCATATACCAGAAATGATTGAAGCTACTGACTGAATGAAAGGAGCTGGCATCTCACTCTCTTTGAATCTTCTTTATCATGCTAAGAGGAGCAGGAAAAAGCAAAAAATTTCAGAATTGCACCTTGCAATGCGGAGAAATTACTGTTTGTGCATTTACAATATTCATTGATTTTTGCCATTGAAAAACGTCCAGAAATGATTGAAGCTACTGACTGAATGAAAGGAGCTGGCATCTCACTCTCTTTGAATCTTCTTTATCATGCTAAGAGGAGCAGGAAAAAGCAAAAAATTTCAGAATTGCACCTTGCAATGCGGAGAAATTACTGTTTGTGCATTTACAATATTCATTGATTTTTGCCATTGAAAAACGTCCAGAAATGATTGAAGCTACTGACTGAATGAAAGGAGCTGGCATCTCACTCTCTTTGAATCTTCTTTATCATGCTAAGAGGAGCAGGAAAAAGCAAAAAATTTCAGAATTGCACCTTGCAATGCGGAGAAATTACTGTTTGTGCATTTACAATATTCATTGATTTTTGCCATTGAAAAACATCATGTTATTCATATACCAGAAATGATTGAAGCTACTGACTGAATGAAAGGAGCTGGCATCTCACTCTCTTTGAATCTTCTTTATCATGCTAAGAGGAGCAGGAAAAAGCAAAAAATTTCAGAATTGCACCTTGCAATGCGGAGAAATTACTGTTTGTGCATTTACAATATTCATTGATTTTTGCCATTGAAAAACGTCCAGAAATGATTGAAGCTACTGACTGAATGAAAGGAGCTGGCATCTCACTCTCTTTGAATCTTCTTTATCATGCTAAGAGGAGCAGGAAAAAGCAAAAAATTTCAGAATTGCACCTTGCAATGTGGAGAAATTACTGTTTGTGCATTTACAATATTCATTGATTTTTGCCATTGAAAAACATCATGTTATTCATATACCAGAAATGATTGAAGCTACTGACTGAATGAAAGGAGCTGGCATCTCACTCTCTTTGAATCTTCTTTATCATGCTAAGAGGAGCAGGAAAAAGCAAAAAATTTCAGAATTGCACCTTGCAATGCGGAGAAATTACTGTTTGTGCATTTACAATATTCATTGATTTTTGCCATTGAAAAACGTCCAGAAATGATTGAAGCTACTGACTGAATGAAAGGAGCTGGCATCTCACTCTCTTTGAATCTTCTTTATCATGCTAAGAGGAGCAGGAAAAAGCAAAAAATTTCAGAATTGCACCTTGCAATGCGGAGAAATTACTGTTTGTGCTTTTACAATATTCATTGATTTTTGCCATTGAAAAACATCATGTTATTCATATACCAGAAATGTTTGAAGCTACTGACTGAATGAAAGGAGCTGGCATCTCACTCTCTTTGAATCTTCTTTATCATGCTAAGAGGAGCAGGAAAAAGCAAAAAATTTCAGAATTGCACCTTGCAATGCGGAGAAATTACTGTTTGTGCATTTACAATATTCATTGATTTTTGCCATTGAAAAACGTCCAGAAATGATTGAAGCTACTGACTGAATGAATGGAGCTGGCATCTCACTCTCTTTGAATCTTCTTTATCATGCTAAGAGGAGCAGGAAAAAGCAAAAAATTTCAGAATTGCACCTTGCAATGCGGAGAAATTACTGTTTGTGCATTTACAATATTCATTGATTTTTGCCATTGAAAAACGTCCAGAAATGATTGAAGCTACTGACTGAATGAAAGGAGCTGGCATCTCACTCTCTTTGAATCTTCTTTATCATGCTAAGAGGAGCAGGAAAAAGCAAAAAATTTCAGAATTGCAACTTGCAATGCGGAGAAATTACTGTTTGTGCATTTACAATATTCATTGATTTTTGCCATTGAAAAACATCATGTTATTCATATACCAGAAATGATTGAAGCTACTGACTGAATGAAAGGAGCTGGCATCTCACTCTCTTTGAATCTTCTTTATCATGCTAAGAGGAGCAGGAAAAAGCAAAAAATTTCAGAATTGCACCTTGCAATGCGGAGAAATTACTGTTTGTGCATTTACAATATTCATTGATTTTTGCCATTGAAAAACGTCCAGAAATGATTGAAGCTACTGACTGAATGAAAGGAGCTGGCATCTCACTCTCTTTGAATCTTCTTTATCATGCTAAGAGGAGCAGGAAAAAGCAAAAAATTTCAGAATTGCACCTTGCAATGCGGAGAAATTACTGTTTGTGCTTTTACAATATTCATTGATTTTTGCCATTGAAAAACATCATGTTATTCATATACCAGAAATGTTTGAAGCTACTGACTGAATGAAAGGAGCTGGCATCTCACTCTCTTTGAATCTTCTTTATCATGCTAAGAGGAGCAGGAAAAAGCAAAAAATTTCAGAATTGCACCTTGCAATGCGGAGAAATTACTGTTTGTGCATTTACAATATTCATTGATTTTTGCCATTGAAAAACGTCCAGAAATGATTGAAGCTACTGACTGAATGAAAGGAGCTGGCATCTCACTCTCTTTGAATCTTCTTTATCATGCTAAGAGGAGCAGGAAAAAGCAAAAAATTTCAGAATTGCACCTTGCAATGCGGAGAAATTACTGTTTGTGCATTTACAATATTCATTGATTTTTGCCATTGAAAAACGTCCAGAAATGATTGAAGCTACTGACTGAATGAAAGGAGCTGGCATCTCACTCTCTTTGAATCTTCTTTATCATGCTAAGAGGAGCAGGAAAAAGCAAAAAATTTCAGAATTGCACCTTGCAATGCGGAGAAATTACTGTTTGTGCTTTTACAATATTCATTGATTTTTGCCATTGAAAAACATCATGTTATTCATATACCAGAAATGTTTGAAGCTACTGACTGAATGAAAGGAGCTGGCATCTCACTCTCTTTGAATCTTCTTTATCATGCTAAGAGGAGCAGGAAAAAGCAAAAAATTTCAGAATTGCACCTTGCAATGCGGAGAAATTACTGTTTGTGCATTTACAATATTCATTGATTTTTGCCATTGAAAAACGTCCAGAAATGATTGAAGCTACTGACTGAATGAAAGGAGCTGGCATCTCACTCTCTTTGAATCTTCTTTATCATGCTAAGAGGAGCAGGAAAAAGCAAAAAATTTCAGAATTGCACCTTGCAATGCGGAGAAATTACTGTTTGTGCATTTACAATATTCATTGATTTTTGCCATTGAAAAACGTCCAGAAATGATTGAAGCTACTGACTGAATGAAAGGAGCTGGCATCTCACTCTCTTTGAATCTTCTTTATCATGCTAAGAGGAGCAGGAAAAAGCAAAAAATTTCAGAATTGCAACTTGCAATGCGGAGAAATTACTGTTTGTGCATTTACAATATTCATTGATTTTTGCCATTGAAAAACATCATGTTATTCATATACCAGAAATGATTGAAGCTACTGACTGAATGAAAGGAGCTGGCATCTCACTCTCTTTGAATCTTCTTTATCATGCTAAGAGGAGCAGGAAAAAGCAAAAAATTTCAGAATTGCACCTTGCAATGCGGAGAAATTACTGTTTGTGCATTTACAATATTCATTGATTTTTGCCATTGAAAAACATCATGTTATTCATATACCAGAAATGATTGAAGCTACTGACTGAATGAAAGGAGCTGGCATCTCACTCTCTTTGAATCTTCTTTATCATGCTAAGAGGAGCAGGAAAAAGCAAAAAATTTCAGAATTGCACCTTGCAATGCGGAGAAATTACTGTTTGTGCATTTACAATATTCATTGATTTTTGCCATTGAAAAACGTCCAGAAATGACTGAAGCTACTGACTGAATGAAAGGAGCTGGCATCTCACTCTCTTTGAATCTTCTTTATCATGCTAAGAGGAGCAGGAAAAAGCAAAAAATTTCAGAATTGCACCTTGCAATGCGGAGAAATTACTGTTTGTGCATTTACAATATTCATTGATTTTTGCCATTGAAAAACGTCCAGAAATGATTGAAGCTACTGACTGAATGAAAGGAGCTGGCATCTCACTCTCTTTGAATCTTCTTTATCATGCTAGGATTAGCAGGAAAAAGCAAAAAATTTCAGAATTGCACCTGGCAATGTGGAGATATTACTGTTTGTGCATTTACAATATTCATTGAATTTTGCCATTGAAAAACGTCCAGAAATGTTTGAAGCTACTGACTGAATGAAAGGAGCTGGCATCTCACTCTATTTGAATCTTCTTTATCATGCTAGGATTAGCAGGAAAAGCAAAAAATTTCAGAATTGCACCTTGCAATGTGGAGATATTACTGTTTGTGCATTTACAATATTCATTGATTTTTGCCATTGAAAAACGTCCAGAAATGTTTATACCAGAAATGTTTGAAGCTACTGACTGAATGAAAGGAGCTGGCATCTCACTCTCTTTGAATCTTCTTTATCATGCTAAGAGGAGCAGGAAAAAGCAAAAAATTTCAGAATTGCACCTTGCAATGCGGAGAAATTACTGTTTGTGCATTTACAATATTCATTGATTTTTGCCATTGAAAAACGTCCAGAAATGACTGAAGCTACTGACTGAATGAAAGGAGCTGGCATCTCACTCTCTTTGAATCTTCTTTATCATGCTAAGAGGAGCAGGAAAAAGCAAAAAATTTCAGAATTGCACCTTGCAATGCGGAGAAATTACTGTTTGTGCATTTACAATATTCATTGATTTTTGCCATTGAAAAACGTCCAGAAATGATTGAAGCTACTGACTGAATGAAAGGAGCTGGCATCTCACTCTCTTTGAATCTTCTTTATCATGCTAAGAGGAGCAGGAAAAAGCAAAAAATTTCAGAATTGCACCTTGCAATGCGGAGAAATTACTGTTTGTGCATTTACAATATTCATTGATTTTTGCCATTGAAAAACATCATGTTATTCATATACCAGAAATGATTGAAGCTACTGACTGAATGAAAGGAGCTGGCATCTCACTCTCTTTGAATCTTCTTTATCATGCTAAGAGGAGCAGGAAAAAGCAAAAAATTTCAGAATTGCACCTTGCAATGCGGAGAAATTACTGTTTGTGCATTTACAATATTCATTGATTTTTGCCATTGAAAAACGTCCAGAAATGATTGAAGCTACTGACTGAATGAAAGGAGCTGGCATCTCACTCTCTTTGAATCTTTTTTATCATGCTAAGAGGAGCAGGAAAAAGCAAAAAATTTCAGAATTGCATCTTGCAATGCGGAGAAATTACTGTTTGTGCATTTACAATATTCATTGATTTTTGCCATTGAAAAACGTCCAGAAATGATTGAAGCTACTGACTGAATGAAAGGAGCTGGCATCTCACTCTCTTTGAATCTTCTTTATCATGCTAAGAGGAGCAGGAAAAAGCAAAAAATTTCAGAATTGCACCTTGCAATGCGGAGAAATTACTGTTTGTGCATTTACAATATTCATTGATTTTTGCCATTGAAAAACGTCCAGAAATGATTGAAGCTACTGACTGAATGAAAGGAGCTGGAATCTCACTCTCTTTGAATCTTCTTTATCATGCTAAGAGGAGCAGGAAAAAGCAAAAAATTTCAGAATTGCAACTTGCAATGCGGAGAAATTACTGTTTGTGCATTTACAATATTCATTGATTTTTGCCATTGAAAAACATCATGTTATTCATATACCAGAAATGATTGAAGCTACTGACTGAATGAAAGGAGCTGGCATCTCACTCTCTTTGAATCTTCTTTATCATGCTAAGAGGAGCAGGAAAAAGCAAAAAATTTCAGAATTGCACCTTGCAATGCGGAGAAATTACTGTTTGTGCATTTACAATATTCATTGATTTTTGCCATTGAAAAACGTCCAGAAATGATTGAAGCTACTGACTGAAGGAAAGGAGCTGGCATCTCACTCTCTTTGAATCTTCTTTATCATGCTAAGAGGAGCAGGAAAAAGCAAAAAATTTCAGAATTGCACCTTGCAATGCGGAGAAATTACTGTTTGTGCATTTACAATATTCATTAATTTTTGCCATTGAAAAACATCATGTTATTCATATCCCAGAAATGTTTGAAGCTACTGACTGAATGAAAGAAGCTGGCATCTCACTCTCTTTGAATCTTCTTTATCATGCTAAGAGGAGCAGGAAAAAGCAAAAAATTTCAGAATTGCACCTTGCAATGCGGAGAAATTACTGTTTGTGCATTTACAATATTCATTGATTTTTGCCATTGAAAAACGTCCAGAAATGATTGAAGCTACTGACTGAATGAAAGGAGCTGGCATCTCACTCTCTTTGAATCTTCTTTATCATGCTAAGAGGAGCAGGAAAAAGCAAAAAATTTCAGAATTGCACCTTGCAATGCGGAGAAATTACTGTTTGTGCATTTACAATATTCATTGATTTTTGCCATTGAAAAACATCATGTTATTCATATACCAGAAATGTTTGATGCTACTGACTGAATGAAAGGAGCTGGCATCTCACTCTCTTTGAATCTTCTTTATCATGCTAAGAGGAGCAGGAAAAAGCAAAAAATTTCAGAATTGCACCTTGCAATGCGGAGAAATTACTGTTTGTGCATTTACAATATTCATTGATTTTTGCCATTGAAAAACGTCCAGAAATGATTGAAGCTACTGACTGAATGAAAGGAGCTGGCATCTCACTCTCTTTGAATCTTCTTTATCATGCTAAGAGGAGCAGGAAAATGCAAGAAATTTCAGAATTGCACCTTGCAATGCGGAGAAATTACTGTTTGTGCATTTACAATATTCATTGATTTTTGCCATTGAAAAACATCCAGAAATGATTGAAGCTACTGACTGAATGAAAGGAGCTGGCATCTCACTCTCTTTGAATCTTCTTTATCATGCTAAGAGGAGCAGGAAAAAGCCAAAAATTTCAGAATTGCACCTTGCAATGCGGAGAAATTACTGTTTGTGCATTTACAATATTCATTGATTTTTGCCATTGAAAAACATCATGTTATTCATATACCAGAAATGATTGAAGCTACTGACTGAATGAAAGGAGCTGGCATCTCACTCTCTTTGAATCTTCTTTATCATGCAAAGAGGAGCAGGAAAAAGCAAAAAATTTCAGAATTGCACCTTGCAATGCGGAGAAATTACTGTTTGTGCATTTACAATATTCATTGATTTTTGCCATTGAAAAACGTCCAGAAATGATTGAAGCTACTGACTGAATGAAAGGAGCTGGCATCTCACTCTCTTTGAATCTTCTTTATCATGCTAAGAGGAGCAGGAAAAAGCAAAAAATTTCAGAATTGCACCTTGCAATGCGGAGAAATTACTGTTTGTGCATTTACAATATTCACTGATTTTTGCCATTGAAAAACGTCCAGAAATGATTGAAGCAACTGACTGAATGAAAGGAGCTGGCATCTCACTCTCTTTGAATCTTCTTTATCATGCTAAGAGGAGCAGGAAAAAGCAAAAAATTTCAGAATTGCACCTTGCAATGCGGAGAAATTACTGTTTGTGCATTTACAATATTCATTGATTTTTGCCATTGAAAAACGTCCAGAAATAATTGAAGCTACTGACTGAATGAAAGGAGCTGGCATCTCACTCTCTTTGAATCTTCTTTATCATGCTAAGAGGAGCAGGAAAAAGCAAAAAATTTCAGAATTGCAACTTGCAATGCGGAGAAATTACTGTTTGTGCATTTACAATATTCATTGATTTTTGCCATTGAAAAACATCATGTTATTCATATACCAGAAATGATTGAAGCTACTGACTGAATGAAAGGAGCTGGCATCTCACTCTCTTTGAATCTTCTTTATCATGCTAAGAGGAGCAGGAAAAAGCAAAAAATTTCAGAATTGCACCTTGCAATGCGGAGAAATTACTGTTCGTGCTTTTACAATATTCATTGATTTTTGCCATTGAAAAACATCATGTTATTCATATTCCAGAAATGTTTGAAGCTACTGACTGAATGAAAGGAGCTGGCATCTCACTCTCTTTGAATCTTCTTTATCATGCTAAGAGGAGCAGGAAAAAGCAAAAAATTTCAGAATTGCACCTTGCAATGCGGAGAAATTACTGTTTGTGCATTTACAATATTCATTGATTTTTGCCATTGAAAAATGTCCAGAAATGATTGAAGCTGCTGACTGAATGAAAGGAGCTGGCATCTCACTCTCTTTGAATCTTCTTTATCATGCTAAGAGGAGCAGGAAAAAGCAAAAAATTTCAGAATTGCACCTTGCAATGCGGAGAAATTACTGTTTGTGCATTTACAATATTCATTGATTTTTGCCATTGAAAAACATCATGTTATTCATATACCAGAAATGATTGAAGCTACTGACTGAATGAAAGGAGCTGGCATCTCACTCTCTTTGAATCTTCTTTATCATGCTAAGAGGAGCAGGAAAAAGCAAAAAATTTCAGAATTGCACCTTGCAATGCGGAGAAATTACTGTTTGTGCATTTACAATATTCATTGATTTTTGCCATTGAAAAACGTCCAGAAATGATTGAAGCTACTGACTGAATGAAAGGAGCTGGCATCTCACTCTCTTTGAATCTTCTTTATCATGCTAAGAGGAGCAGGAAAAAGCAAAAAATTTCAGAATTGCACCTTGCAATGCGGAGAAATTACTGTTTGTGCTTTTACAATATTCATTGATTTTTGCCATTGAAAAACATCATGTTATTCATATACCAGAAATGTTTGAAGCTACTGACTGAATGAAAGGAGCTGGCATCTCACTCTCTTTGAATCTTCTTTATCATGCTAAGAGGAGCAGGAAAAAGCAAAAAATTTCAGAATTGCACCTTGCAATGCGGAGAAATTACTGTTTGTGCATTTACAATATTCATTGATTTTTGCCATTTAAAAACGTCCAGAAATGATTGAAGCTACTGACTGAATGAAAGGAGCTGGCATCTCACTCTCTTTGAATCTTCTTTATCATGCTAAGAGGAGCAGGAAAAAGCAAAAAATTTCAGAATTGCACCTTGCAATGCGGAGAAATTACTGTTTGTGCATTTACAATATTCATTGATTTTTGCCATTGAAAAACGTCCAGAAATGATTGAAGCTACTGACTGAATGAAAGGAGCTGGCATCTCACTCTCTTTGAATCTTCTTTATCATGCTAAGAGGAGCAGGAAAAAGCAAAAAATTTCAGAATTGCAACTTGCAATGCGGAGAAATTACTGTTTGTGCATTTACAATATTCATTGATTTTTGCCATTGAAAAACATCATGTTATTCATATACCAGAAATGATTGAAGCTACTGACTGAATGAAAGGAGCTGGCATCTCACTCTCTTTGAATCTTCTTTATCATGCTAAGAGGAGCAGGAAAAAGCAAAAAATTTCAGAATTGCACCTTGCAATGCGGAGAAATTACTGTTTGTGCATTTACAATATTCATTGATTTTTGCCATTGAAAAACATCATGTTATTCATATACCAGAAATGTTTGAAGCTACTGACTGAATGAAAGGAGCTGGCATCGCACTCTCTTTGAATCTTCTTTATCATGCTAAGAGGAGCAGGAAAAAGCAAAAAATTTCAGAATTGCACCTTGCAATGCGGAGAAATTACTGTTTGTGCTTTTACAATATTCATTGATTTTTGCCATTGAAAAACGTCCAGAAATGATTGAAGCTACTGACTGAATGAAAGGAGCTGGCATCTCACTCTCTTTGAATCTTCTTTATCATGCTAAGAGGAGCAGGAAAATGCAAGAAATTTCAGAATTGCACCTTGCAATGCGGAGAAATTACTGTTTGTGCATTTACAATATTCATTGATTTTTGCCATTGAAAAACATCCAGAAATGATTGAAGCTACTGACTGAATGAAAGGAGCTGGCATCTCACTCTCTTTGAATCTTCTTTATCATGCTAAGAGGAGCAGGAAAAAGCCAAAAATTTCAGAATTGCACCTTGCAATGCGGAGAAATTACTGTTTGTGCATTTACAATATTCATTGATTTTTGCCATTGAAAAACATCATGTTATTCATATACCAGAAATGATTGAAGCTACTGACTGAATGAAAGGAGCTGGCATCTCACTCTCTTTGAATCTTCTTTATCATGCAAAGAGGAGCAGGAAAAAGCAAAAAATTTCAGAATTGCACCTTGCAATGCGGAGAAATTACTGTTTGTGCATTTACAATATTCATTGATTTTTGCCATTGAAAAACGTCCAGAAATGATTGAAGCTACTGACTGAATGAAAGGAGCTGGCATCTCACTCTCTTTGAATCTTCTTTATCATGCTAAGAGGAGCAGGAAAAAGCAAAAAATTTCAGAATTGCACCTTGCAATGCGGAGAAATTACTGTTTGTGCATTTACAATATTCACTGATTTTTGCCATTGAAAAACGTCCAGAAATGATTGAAGCAACTGACTGAATGAAAGGAGCTGGCATCTCACTCTCTTTGAATCTTCTTTATCATGCTAAGAGGAGCAGGAAAAAGCAAAAAATTTCAGAATTGCACCTTGCAATGCGGAGAAATTACTGTTTGTGCATTTACAATATTCATTGATTTTTGCCATTGAAAAACGTCCAGAAATAATTGAAGCTACTGACTGAATGAAAGGAGCTGGCATCTCACTCTCTTTGAATCTTCTTTATCATGCTAAGAGGAGCAGGAAAAAGCAAAAAATTTCAGAATTGCAACTTGCAATGCGGAGAAATTACTGTTTGTGCATTTACAATATTCATTGATTTTTGCCATTGAAAAACATCATGTTATTCATATACCAGTAATGATTGAAGCTACTGACTGAATGAAAGGAGCTGGAATCTCACTCTCTTTGAATCTTCTTTATCATGCTAAGAGGAGCAGGAAAAAGCAAAAAATTTCAGAATGGCACCTTGCAATGCGGAGAAATTACTGTTTGTGCATTTACAATATTCATTGATTTTTGCCATTGAAAAACGTCCAGAAATGATTGAAGCTACTGACTGAATGAAAGGAGCTGGCATCTCACTCTCTTTGAATCTTCTTTATCATGCTAAGAGGAGCAGGAAAAAGCAAAAAATTTCAGAATTGCACCTTGCAATGCGGAGAAATTACTGTTTGTGCTTTTACAATATTCTTTGATTTTTGCCATTGAAACACATCATGTTATTCATATACCAGAAATGTTTGAAGCTACTGACTGAATGAAAGGAGCTGGCATCTCACTCTCTTTGAATCTTCTTTATCATGCTAAGAGGAGCAGGAAAAAGCAAAACATTTCAGAATTGCACCTTGCAATGCGGAGAAATTACTGTTTGTGCATTTACAATATTCATTGATTTTTGCCATTGAAAAATGTCCAGAAATGATTGAAGCTGCTGACTGAATGAAAGGAGCTGGCATCTCACTCTCTTTGAATCTTCTTTATCATGCTAAGAGGAGCAGGAAAAAGCAAAAAATTTCAGAATTGCACCTTGCAATGCGGAGAAATTACTGTTTGTGCATTTACAATATTCATTGATTTTTGCCATTGAAAAACATCATGTTATTCATATACCAGAAATGATTGAAGCTACTGACTGAATGAAAGGAGCTGGCATCTCACTCTCTTTGAATCTTCTTTATCATGCAAAGAGGAGCAGGAAAAAGCAAAAAATTTCAGAATTGCACCTTGCAATGCGGAGAAATTACTGTTTGTGCATTTACAATATTCATTGATTTTTGCCATTGAAAAACGTCCAGAAATGATTGAAGCTACTGACTGAATGAAAGGAGCTGGCATCTCACTCTCTTTGAATCTTCTTTATCATGCTAAGAGGAGCAGGAAAAAGCAAAAAATTTCAGAATTGCACCTTGCAATGCGGAGAAATTACTGTTTGTGCATTTACAATATTCACTGATTTTTGCCATTGAAAAACGTCCAGAAATGATTGAAGCAACTGACTGAATGAAAGGAGCTGGCATCTCACTCTCTTTGAATCTTCTTTATCATGCTAAGAGGAGCAGGAAAAAGCAAAAAATTTCAGAATTGCACCTTGCAATGCGGAGAAATTACTGTTTGTGCATTTACAATATTCATTGATTTTTGCCATTGAAAAACGTCCAGAAATAATTGAAGCTACTGACTGAATGAAAGGAGCTGGCATCTCACTCTCTTTGAATCTTCTTTATCATGCTAAGAGGAGCAGGAAAAAGCAAAAAATTTCAGAATTGCAACTTGCAATGCGGAGAAATTACTGTTTGTGCATTTACAATATTCATTGATTTTTGCCATTGAAAAACATCATGTTATTCATATACCAGAAATGATTGAAGCTACTGACTGAATGAAAGGAGCTGGCATCTCACTCTCTTTGAATCTTCTTTATCATGCTAAGAGGAGCAGGAAAAAGCAAAAAATTTCAGAATTGCACCTTGCAATGCGGAGAAATTACTGTTCGTGCTTTTACAATATTCATTGATTTTTGCCATTGAAAAACATCATGTTATTCATATTCCAGAAATGTTTGAAGCTACTGACTGAATGAAAGGAGCTGGCATCTCACTCTCTTTGAATCTTCTTTATCATGCTAAGAGGAGCAGGAAAAAGCAAAAAATTTCAGAATTGCACCTTGCAATGCGGAGAAATTACTGTTTGTGCATTTACAATATTCATTGATTTTTGCCATTGAAAAATGTCCAGAAATGATTGAAGCTGCTGACTGAATGAAAGGAGCTGGCATCTCACTCTCTTTGAATCTTCTTTATCATGCTAAGAGGAGCAGGAAAAAGCAAAAAATTTCAGAATTGCACCTTGCAATGCGGAGAAATTACTGTTTGTGCATTTACAATATTCATTGATTTTTGCCATTGAAAAACATCATGTTATTCATATACCAGAAATGATTGAAGCTACTGACTGAATGAAAGGAGCTGGCATCTCACTCTCTTTGAATCTTCTTTATCATGCTAAGAGGAGCAGGAAAAAGCAAAAAATTTCAGAATTGCACCTTGCAATGCGGAGAAATTACTGTTTGTGCATTTACAATATTCATTGATTTTTGCCATTGAAAAACGTCCAGAAATGATTGAAGCTACTGACTGAATGAAAGGAGCTGGCATCTCACTCTCTTTGAATCTTCTTTATCATGCTAAGAGGAGCAGGAAAAAGCAAAAAATTTCAGAATTGCACCTTGCAATGCGGAGAAATTACTGTTTGTGCTTTTACAATATTCATTGATTTTTGCCATTGAAAAACATCATGTTATTCATATACCAGAAATGTTTGAAGCTACTGACTGAATGAAAGGAGCTGGCATCTCACTCTCTTTGAATCTTCTTTATCATGCTAAGAGGAGCAGGAAAAAGCAAAAAATTTCAGAATTGCACCTTGCAATGCGGAGAAATTACTGTTTGTGCATTTACAATATTCATTGATTTTTGCCATTTAAAAACGTCCAGAAATGATTGAAGCTACTGACTGAATGAAAGGAGCTGGCATCTCACTCTCTTTGAATCTTCTTTATCATGCTAAGAGGAGCAGGAAAAAGCAAAAAATTTCAGAATTGCACCTTGCAATGCGGAGAAATTACTGTTTGTGCATTTACAATATTCATTGATTTTTGCCATTGAAAAACGTCCAGAAATGATTGAAGCTACTGACTGAATGAAAGGAGCTGGCATCTCACTCTCTTTGAATCTTCTTTATCATGCTAAGAGGAGCAGGAAAAAGCAAAAAATTTCAGAATTGCAACTTGCAATGCGGAGAAATTACTGTTTGTGCATTTACAATATTCATTGATTTTTGCCATTGAAAAACATCATGTTATTCATATACCAGAAATGATTGAAGCTACTGACTGAATGAAAGGAGCTGGCATCTCACTCTCTTTGAATCTTCTTTATCATGCTAAGAGGAGCAGGAAAAAGCAAAAAATTTCAGAATTGCACCTTGCAATGCGGAGAAATTACTGTTTGTGCATTTACAATATTCATTGATTTTTGCCATTGAAAAACATCATGTTATTCATATACCAGAAATGTTTGAAGCTACTGACTGAATGAAAGGAGCTGGCATCGCACTCTCTTTGAATCTTCTTTATCATGCTAAGAGGAGCAGGAAAAAGCAAAAAATTTCAGAATTGCACCTTGCAATGCGGAGAAATTACTGTTTGTGCTTTTACAATATTCATTGATTTTTGCCATTGAAAAACGTCCAGAAATGATTGAAGCTACTGACTGAATGAAAGGAGCTGGCATCTCACTCTCTTTGAATCTTCTTTATCATGCTAAGAGGAGCAGGAAAATGCAAGAAATTTCAGAATTGCACCTTGCAATGCGGAGAAATTACTGTTTGTGCATTTACAATATTCATTGATTTTTGCCATTGAAAAACATCCAGAAATGATTGAAGCTACTGACTGAATGAAAGGAGCTGGCATCTCACTCTCTTTGAATCTTCTTTATCATGCTAAGAGGAGCAGGAAAAAGCCAAAAATTTCAGAATTGCACCTTGCAATGCGGAGAAATTACTGTTTGTGCATTTACAATATTCATTGATTTTTGCCATTGAAAAACATCATGTTATTCATATACCAGAAATGATTGAAGCTACTGACTGAATGAAAGGAGCTGGCATCTCACTCTCTTTGAATCTTCTTTATCATGCAAAGAGGAGCAGGAAAAAGCAAAAAATTTCAGAATTGCACCTTGCAATGCGGAGAAATTACTGTTTGTGCATTTACAATATTCATTGATTTTTGCCATTGAAAAACGTCCAGAAATGATTGAAGCTACTGACTGAATGAAAGGAGCTGGCATCTCACTCTCTTTGAATCTTCTTTATCATGCTAAGAGGAGCAGGAAAAAGCAAAAAATTTCAGAATTGCACCTTGCAATGCGGAGAAATTACTGTTTGTGCATTTACAATATTCACTGATTTTTGCCATTGAAAAACGTCCAGAAATGATTGAAGCAACTGACTGAATGAAAGGAGCTGGCATCTCACTCTCTTTGAATCTTCTTTATCATGCTAAGAGGAGCAGGAAAAAGCAAAAAATTTCAGAATTGCACCTTGCAATGCGGAGAAATTACTGTTTGTGCATTTACAATATTCATTGATTTTTGCCATTGAAAAACGTCCAGAAATAATTGAAGCTACTGACTGAATGAAAGGAGCTGGCATCTCACTCTCTTTGAATCTTCTTTATCATGCTAAGAGGAGCAGGAAAAAGCAAAAAATTTCAGAATTGCAACTTGCAATGCGGAGAAATTACTGTTTGTGCATTTACAATATTCATTGATTTTTGCCATTGAAAAACATCATGTTATTCATATACCAGTAATGATTGAAGCTACTGACTGAATGAAAGGAGCTGGAATCTCACTCTCTTTGAATCTTCTTTATCATGCTAAGAGGAGCAGGAAAAAGCAAAAAATTTCAGAATGGCACCTTGCAATGCGGAGAAATTACTGTTTGTGCATTTACAATATTCATTGATTTTTGCCATTGAAAAACGTCCAGAAATGATTGAAGCTACTGACTGAATGAAAGGAGCTGGCATCTCACTCTCTTTGAATCTTCTTTATCATGCTAAGAGGAGCAGGAAAAAGCAAAAAATTTCAGAATTGCACCTTGCAATGCGGAGAAATTACTGTTTGTGCTTTTACAATATTCTTTGATTTTTGCCATTGAAACACATCATGTTATTCATATACCAGAAATGTTTGAAGCTACTGACTGAATGAAAGGAGCTGGCATCTCACTCTCTTTGAATCTTCTTTATCATGCTAAGAGGAGCAGGAAAAAGCAAAACATTTCAGAATTGCACCTTGCAATGCGGAGAAATTACTGTTTGTGCATTTACAATATTCATTGATTTTTGCCATTGAAAAATGTCCAGAAATGATTGAAGCTGCTGACTGAATGAAAGGAGCTGGCATCTCACTCTCTTTGAATCTTCTTTATCATGCTAAGAGGAGCAGGAAAAAGCAAAAAATTTCAGAATTGCACCTTGCAATGCGGAGAAATTACTGTTTGTGCATTTACAATATTCATTGATTTTTGCCATTGAAAAACATCATGTTATTCATATACCAGAAATGATTGAAGCTACTGACTGAATGAAAGGAGCTGGCATCTCACTCTCTTTGAATCTTCTTTATCATGCTAAGAGGAGCAGGAAAAAGCAAAAAATTTCAGAATTGCACCTTGCAATGCGGAGAAATTACTGTTTGTGCATTTACAATATTCATTGATTTTTGCCATTGAAAAACGTCCAGAAATGATTGAAGCTACTGACTGAATGAAAGGAGCTGGCATCTCACTCTCTTTGAATCTTCTTTATCATGCTAAGAGGAGCAGGAAAAAGCAAAAAATTTCAGAATTGCACCTTGCAATGCGGAGAAATTACTGTTTGTGCATTTACAATATTCATTGATTTTTGCCATTGAAAAACGTCCAGAAATGATTGAAGCTACTGACTGAATGAAAGGAGCTGGCATCTCACTCTCTTTGAATCTTCTTTATCATGCTAAGAGGAGCAGGAAAAAGCAAAAAATTTCAGAATTGCACCTTGCAATGCGGAGAAATTACTGTTTGTGCATTTACAATATTCATTGATTTTTGCCATTGAAAAACATCATGTTATTCATATACCAGAAATGTTTGAAGCTACTGACTGAATGAAAGGAGCTGGCATCTCACTCTCTTTGAATCTTCTTTATCATGCTAAGAGGAGCAGGAAAAAGCAAAAAATTTCAGAATTGCACCTTGCAATGCGGAGAAATTACTGTTTGTGCATTTACAATATTCATTGATTTTTGCCATTGAAAAATGTCCAGAAATGATTGAAGCTGCTGACTGAATGAAAGGAGCTGGCATCTCACTCTCTTTGAATCTTCTTTATCATGCTAAGAGGAGCAGGAAAAAGCAAAAAATTTCAGAATTGCACCTTGCAATGCGGAGAAATTACTGTTTGTGCATTTACAATATTCATTGATTTTTGCCATTGAAAAACATCATGTTATTCATATACCAGAAATGATTGAAGCTACTGACTGAATGAAAGGAGCTGGCATCTCACTCTCTTTGAATCTTCTTTATCATGCTAAGAGGAGCAGGAAAAAGCAAAAAATTTCAGAATTGCACCTTGCAATGCGGAGAAATTACTGTTTGTGCATTTACAATATTCATTGATTTTTGCCATTGAAAAACGTCCAGAAATGATTGAAGCTACTGACTGAATGAAAGGAGCTGGCATCTCACTCTCTTTGAATCTTCTTTATCATGCTAAGAGGAGCAGGAAAAAGCAAAAAATTTCAGAATTGCACCTTGCAATGCGGAGAAATTACTGTTTGTGCATTTACAATATTCATTGATTTTTGCCATTGAAAAACGTCCAGAAATGATTGAAGCTACTGACTGAATGAAAGGAGCTGGCATCTCACTCTCTTTGAATCTTCTTTATCATGCTAAGAGGAGCAGGAAAAAGCAAAAAATTTCAGAATTGCACCTTGCAATGCGGAGAAATTACTGTTTGTGCATTTACAATATTCATTGATTTTTGCCATTGAAAAACATCATGTTATTCATATACCAGAAATGTTTGAAGCTACTGACTGAATGAAAGGAGCTGGCATCTCACTCTCTTTGAATCTTCTTTATCATGCTAAGAGGAGCAGGAAAAAGCAAAAAATTTCAGAATTACACCTTGCAATGCGGAGAAATTACTGTTTGTGCATTTACAATATTCATTGATTTTTGCCATTGAAAAACGTCCAGAAATGATTGAAGCTACTGACTGAATGAAAGGAGCTGGCATCTCACTCTCTTTGAATCTTCTTTATCATGCTAAGAGGAGCAGGAAAAAGCAAAAAATTTCAGAATTGCACCTTGCAATGCGGAGAAATTACTGTTTGTGCATTTACAATATTCATTGATTTTTGCCATTGAAAAACATCATGTTATTCATATACCAGAAATGATTGAAGCTACTGACTGAATGAAAGGAGCTGGCATCTCGCTCTCTTTGAATCTTCTTTATCATGCTAAGAGGAGCAGGAAAAAGCAAAAAATTTCAGAATTGCACCTTGCAATGCGGAGAAATTACTGTTTGTGCATTTACAATATTCATTGATTTTTGCCATTGAAAAACGTCCAGAAATGATTGAAGCTACTGACTGAATGAAAGGAGCTGGCATCTCACTCTCTTTGAATCTTCTTTATCATGCTAAGAGGAGCAGGAAAAAGCAAAAAATTTCAGAATTGCACCTTGCAATGTGGAGAAATTACTGTTTGTGCATTTACAATATTCATTGATTTTTGCCATTGAAAAACATCATGTTATTCATATACCAGAAATGATTGAAGCTACTGACTGAATGAAAGGAGCTGGCATCTCACTCTCTTTGAATCTTCTTTATCATGCTAAGAGGAGCAGGAAAAAGCAAAAAATTTCAGAATTGCACCTTGCAATGCGGAGAAATTACTGTTTGTGCATTTACAATATTCATTGATTTTTGCCATTGAAAAACGTCCAGAAATGATTGAAGCTACTGACTGAATGAAAGGAGCTGGCATCTCACTCTCTTTGAATCTTCTTTATCATGCTAAGAGGAGCAGGAAAAAGCAAAAAATTTCAGAATTGCACCTTGCAATGCGGAGAAATTACTGTTTGTGCTTTTACAATATTCATTGATTTTTGCCATTGAAAAACATCATGTTATTCATATACCAGAAATGTTTGAAGCTACTGACTGAATGAAAGGAGCTGGCATCTCACTCTCTTTGAATCTTCTTTATCATGCTAAGAGGAGCAGGAAAAAGCAAAAAATTTCAGAATTGCAACTTGCAATGCGGAGAAATTACTGTTTGTGCATTTACAATATTCATTGATTTTTGCCATTGAAAAACATCATGTTATTCATATACCAGAAATGATTGAAGCTACTGACTGAATGAAAGGAGCTGGCATCTCACTCTCTTTGAATCTTCTTTATCATGCTAAGAGGAGCAGGAAAAAGCAAAAAATTTCAGAATTGCACCTTGCAATGCGGAGAAATTACTGTTTGTGCATTTACAATATTCATTGATTTTTGCCATTGAAAAACATCATGTTATTCATATACCAGAAATGTTTGAAGCTACTGACTGAATGAAAGGAGCTGGCATCGCACTCTCTTTGAATCTTCTTTATCATGCTAAGAGGAGCAGGAAAAAGCAAAAAATTTCAGAATTGCACCTTGCAATGCGGAGAAATTACTGTTTGTGCTTTTACAATATTCATTGATTTTTGCCATTGAAAAACATCCAGAAATGATTGAAGCTACTGACTGAATGAAAGGAGCTGGCATCTCACTCTCTTTGAATCTTCTTTATCATGCTAAGAGGAGCAGGAAAAAGCCAAAAATTTCAGAATTGCACCTTGCAATGCGGAGAAATTACTGTTTGTGCATTTACAATATTCATTGATTTTTGCCATTGAAAAACATCATGTTATTCATATACCAGAAATGATTGAAGCTACTGACTGAATGAAAGGAGCTGGCATCTCACTCTCTTTGAATCTTCTTTATCATGCAAAGAGGAGCAGGAAAAAGCAAAAAATTTCAGAATTGCACCTTGCAATGCGGAGAAATTACTGTTTGTGCATTTACAATATTCATTGATTTTTGCCATTGAAAAACGTCCAGAAATGATTGAAGCTACTGACTGAATGAAAGGAGCTGGCATCTCACTCTCTTTGAATCTTCTTTATCATGCTAAGAGGAGCAGGAAAAAGCAAAAAATTTCAGAATTGCACCTTGCAATGCGGAGAAATTACTGTTTGTGCATTTACAATATTCACTGATTTTTGCCATTGAAAAACGTCCAGAAATGATTGAAGCAACTGACTGAATGAAAGGAGCTGGCATCTCACTCTCTTTGAATCTTCTTTATCATGCTAAGAGGAGCAGGAAAAAGCAAAAAATTTCAGAATTGCACCTTGCAATGCGGAGAAATTACTGTTTGTGCATTTACAATATTCATTGATTTTTGCCATTGAAAAACGTCCAGAAATAATTGAAGCTACTGACTGAATGAAAGGAGCTGGCATCTCACTCTCTTTGAATCTTCTTTATCATGCTAAGAGGAGCAGGAAAAAGCAAAAAATTTCAGAATTGCAACTTGCAATGCGGAGAAATTACTGTTTGTGCATTTACAATATTCATTGATTTTTGCCATTGAAAAACATCATGTTATTCATATACCAGTAATGATTGAAGCTACTGACTGAATGAAAGGAGCTGGAATCTCACTCTCTTTGAATCTTCTTTATCATGCTAAGAGGAGCAGGAAAAAGCAAAAAATTTCAGAATGGCACCTTGCAATGCGGAGAAATTACTGTTTGTGCATTTACAATATTCATTGATTTTTGCCATTGAAAAACGTCCAGAAATGATTGAAGCTACTGACTGAATGAAAGGAGCTGGCATCTCACTCTCTTTGAATCTTCTTTATCATGCTAAGAGGAGCAGGAAAAAGCAAAAAATTTCAGAATTGCACCTTGCAATGCGGAGAAATTACTGTTTGTGCTTTTACAATATTCATTGATTTTTGCCATTGAAACACATCATGTTATTCATATACCAGAAATGTTTGAAGCTACTGACTGAATGAAAGGAGCTGGCATCTCACTCTCTTTGAATCTTCTTTATCATGCTAAGAGGAGCAGGAAAAAGCAAAACATTTCAGAATTGCACCTTGCAATGCGGAGAAATTACTGTTTGTGCATTTACAATATTCATTGATTTTTGCCATTGAAAAATGTCCAGAAATGATTGAAGCTGCTGACTGAATGAAAGGAGCTGGCATCTCACTCTCTTTGAATCTTCTTTATCATGCTAAGAGGAGCAGGAAAAAGCAAAAAATTTCAGAATTGCACCTTGCAATGCGGAGAAATTACTGTTTGTGCATTTACAATATTCATTGATTTTTGCCATTGAAAAACATCATGTTATTCATATACCAGAAATGATTGAAGCTACTGACTGAATGAAAGGAGCTGGCATCTCACTCTCTTTGAATCTTCTTTATCATGCTAAGAGGAGCAGGAAAAAGCAAAAAATTTCAGAATTGCACCTTGCAATGCGGAGAAATTACTGTTTGTGCATTTACAATATTCATTGATTTTTGCCATTGAAAAACGTCCAGAAATGATTGAAGCTACTGACTGAATGAAAGGAGCTGGCATCTCACTCTCTTTGAATCTTCTTTATCATGCTAAGAGGAGCAGGAAAAAGCAAAAAATTTCAGAATTGCACCTTGCAATGCGGAGAAATTACTGTTTGTGCATTTACAATATTCATTGATTTTTGCCATTGAAAAACGTCCAGAAATGATTGAAGCTACTGACTGAATGAAAGGAGCTGGCATCTCACTCTCTTTGAATCTTCTTTATCATGCTAAGAGGAGCAGGAAAAAGCAAAAAATTTCAGAATTGCACCTTGCAATGCGGAGAAATTACTGTTTGTGCATTTACAATATTCATTGATTTTTGCCATTGAAAAACATCATGTTATTCATATACCAGAAATGTTTGAAGCTACTGACTGAATGAAAGGAGCTGGCATCTCACTCTCTTTGAATCTTCTTTATCATGCTAAGAGGAGCAGGAAAAAGCAAAAAATTTCAGAATTGCACCTTGCAATGCGGAGAAATTACTGTTTGTGCATTTACAATATTCATTGATTTTTGCCATTGAAAAACGTCCAGAAATGATTGAAGCTACTGACTGAATGAAAGGAGCTGGCATCTCACTCTCTTTGAATCTTCTTTATCATGCTAAGAGGAGCAGGAAAAAGCAAAAAATTTCAGAATTGCACCTTGCAATGCGGAGAAATTACTGTTTGTGCATTTACAATATTCATTGATTTTTGCCATTGAAAAACATCATGTTATTCATATACCAGAAATGATTGAAGCTACTGACTGAATGAAAGGAGCTGGCATCTCGCTCTCTTTGAATCTTCTTTATCATGCTAAGAGGAGCAGGAAAAAGCAAAAAATTTCAGAATTGCACCTTGCAATGCGGAGAAATTACTGTTTGTGCATTTACAATATTCATTGATTTTTGCCATTGAAAAACGTCCAGAAGAGATTGAAGCTACTGACTGAATGAAAGGAGCTGGCATCTCACTCTCTTTGAATCTTCTTTATCATGCTAAGAGGAGCAGGAAAAAGCAAAAAATTTCAGAATTGCACCTTGCAATGTGGAGAAATTACTGTTTGTGCATTTACAATATTCATTGATTTTTGCCATTGAAAAACATCATGTTATTCATATACCAGAAATGATTGAAGCTACTGACTGAATGAAAGGAGCTGGCATCTCACTCTCTTTGAATCTTCTTTATCATGCTAAGAGGAGCAGGAAAAAGCAAAAAATTTCAGAATTGCACCTTGCAATGCGGAGAAATTACTGTTTGTGCATTTACAATATTCATTGATTTTTGCCATTGAAAAACGTCCAGAAATGATTGAAGCTACTGACTGAATGAAAGGAGCTGGCATCTCACTCTCTTTGAATCTTCTTTATCATGCTAAGAGGAGCAGGAAAAAGCAAAAAATTTCAGAATTGCACCTTGCAATGCGGAGAAATTACTGTTTGTGCTTTTACAATATTCATTGATTTTTGCCATTGAAAAACATCATGTTATTCATATACCAGAAATGTTTGAAGCTACTGACTGAATGAAAGGAGCTGGCATCTCACTCTCTTTGAATCTTCTTTATCATGCTAAGAGGAGCAGGAAAAAGCAAAAAATTTCAGAATTGCACCTTGCAATGCGGAGAAATTACTGTTTGTGCATTTACAATATTCATTGATTTTTGCCATTGAAAAACGTCCAGAAATGATTGAAGCTACTGACTGAATGAAAGGAGCTGGCATCTCACTCTCTTTGAATCTTCTTTATCATGCTAAGAGGAGCAGGAAAAAGCAAAAAATTTCAGAATTGCACCTTGCAATGCGGAGAAATTACTGTTTGTGCATTTACAATATTCATTGATTTTTGCCATTGAAAAACGTCCAGAAATGATTGAAGCTACTGACTGAATGAAAGGAGCTGGCATCTCACTCTCTTTGAATCTTCTTTATCATGCTAAGAGGAGCAGGAAAAAGCAAAAAATTTCAGAATTGCAACTTGCAATGCGGAGAAATTACTGTTTGTGCATTTACAATATTCATTGATTTTTGCCATTGAAAAACATCATGTTATTCATATACCAGAAATGATTGAAGCTACTGACTGAATGAAAGGAGCTGGCATCTCACTCTCTTTGAATCTTCTTTATCATGCTAAGAGGAGCAGGAAAAAGCAAAAAATTTCAGAATTGCACCTTGCAATGCGGAGAAATTACTGTTTGTGCATTTACAATATTCATTGATTTTTGCCATTGAAAAACGTCCAGAAATGATTGAAGCTACTGACTGAATGAAAGGAGCTGGCATCTCACTCTCTTTGAATCTTCTTTATCATGCTAAGAGGAGCAGGAAAAAGCAAAAAATTTCAGAATTGCACCTTGCAATGCGGAGAAATTACTGTTTGTGCATTTACAATATTCATTGATTTTTGCCATTGAAAAACGTCCAGAAATGATTGAAGCTACTGACTGAATGAAAGGAGCTGGCATCTCACTCTCTTTGAATCTTCTTTATCATGCTAAGAGGAGCAGGAAAAAGCAAAAAATTTCAGAATTGCACCTTGCAATGCGGAGAAATTACTGTTTGTGCATTTACAATATTCATTAATTTTTGCCATTGAAAAACATCATGTTATTCATATCCCAGAAATGTTTGAAGCTACTGACTGAATGAAAGAAGCTGGCATCTCACTCTCTTTGAATCTTCTTTATCATGCTAAGAGGAGCAGGAAAAAGCAAAAAAATTTCAGAATTGCACCTTGCAATGCGGAGAAATTACTGTTTGTGCATTTACAATATTCATTGATTTTTGCCATTGAAAAACGTCCAGAAATGATTGAAGCTACTGACTGAATGAAAGGAGCTGGCATCTCACTCTCTTTGAATCTTCTTTATCATGCTAAGAGGAGCAGGAAAAAGCAAAAAATTTCAGAATTGCACCTTGCAATGCGGAGAAATTACTGTTTGTGCATTTACAATATTCATTGATTTTTGCCATTGAAAAACATCATGTTATTCATATACCAGAAATGTTTGAAGCTACTGACTGAATGAAAGGAGCTGGCATCTCACTCTCTTTGAATCTTCTTTATCATGCTAAGAGGAGCAGGAAAAAGCAAAAAATTTCAGAATTGCACCTTGCAATGCGAAGAAATTACTGTTTGTGCATTTACAATATTCATTGATTTTTGCCATTGAAAAATGTCCAGAAATGATTGAAGCTACTGACTGAATGAAAGGAGCTGGCATCTCACTCTCTTTGAATCTTCTTTATCATGCTAAGAGGAGCAGGAAAATGCAAGAAATTTCAGAATTGCACCTTGCAATGCGGAGAAATTACTGTTTGTGCATTTACAATATTCATTGATTTTTGCCATTGAAAAACATCCAGAAATGATTGAAGCTACTGACTGAATGAAAGGAG